>NC_084824.1:45441748-45621724 GCF_958449725.1 Rosa rugosa | reverse complement strand
GCATCTAACGATCATCAATTGATTTAATCTAGTTTAATACCTTAACTATCACCGATTTGGTTAAAAATTTGCAAAAATGATCTACACATTATGATCTAAAAACTGAACGGTTGAGATGCCAAAATGTGATCGAAAAGTTGTCTAATGCGCTATCCCTATAAAAGACTAAAAATGGGGATCCCTTAGGCCTATATATATACGGAGCGGTTCCAAAGAGGACGTCCGCACTGTTGTTAAAGTGCGGACGTCGATGCTGCAGCTCGGCTCGGGGCGCGACGGAGCGGCGGGGCTTGCCGGACGGACGCCAGGGGTCGGACGGACCGGTCTGCAGTCGGTGGAGTCGCCGGCGACGTGGTTGCAGCGCTGCCCAGAAACCTGCAGTTGCAGGTGAGGTCGCTGCCCAGAAACCTGCAACTCCGACCTCCTCCGACCTCAAATGCTGCCCAGAACCGTCCGCCAAGCCTCCGGCCTCCGTCCACCAAGCCCCGAGCTGCCGTCGCCGCCTGGAACGCCGCTGCTGCATCGCCGTCCGCACTTTAGCAAAGTGCAGACGTCCTCTTTGGAACGGGCCTGTATATATATATATGATATTGCTATATATTATATGTTAAAGTAGGGGTTTGAGTTACTAACAAGTAGCATAGTAGTAATTAATTAGTGTCATGTATTATCAAAGTGTGTTATTTCTTAAGTTCACGTTTGTAATTAGCTTAAATTTTGTATGACAATACTAATTGCAGTTAGGATTTTGGTTCAAATGTAACATGATGAGGTTATTTGTAGCTCCATATAGTAAGTTTATATTCATCTTGACACTCAGGCTCAGAGTTTGAATCCCCGTCTTAATTTACCGTCTCCTATTGAATATAATGAACTTGTCGAAATATCGATCTTTACCCGTCATTGCTAGGAATGAAAGTCGATCACTCGGATACTATCTGCTACTTATAGTTAACTAAGAATTTATGCATGGCAGGTACTTGGTGTATATGAATGGGACGGTAACAATCCACTGCCTCCTGAACTGTGGCTTTTACCGTACTTTCTCCCAGTACACCCAGGTTTAGTTTTCTTCCATACATGAGGCATTATCAGTCATGTATAATTTTATCCCAATAATAAAATGGATAAGTTTTTATTATTCATTTTTATATGGGGGGATTGATTGATTGTCTGGCGCAGGCCGAATGTGGTGTATCTGTAGGATGGTATACCTGCCCATGTCATATTTATACGGCAAGAGATTTGTTGGTCCCATCAACGACCTTATTTTATCCCTCAGAAGAGAGCTTTATACCTTTCCCTATCACCTGATTGATTGGGACCAAGCAAGAAATCTATGCGCCAAGGTACGCCTATTACTTAAAATTGTTATTACTGGGAAAATAATTGCAATGAGATAACACTCTTAAGCTTTGCTTGTGTTCTGGTAGATTAAAATATATCTTCTGGATTCAGTAGTTGTTTAACATTGGTATATACTAGAGTTTCAGTTTCATGAGGTCTTAGGGCCGGGCGTGCATGGTGACTAATTAGGTTAGGTCTAGATAATTGGAATATTCTTGTTGGAGAATTAATGCAAGGTTTCATACTGTTTCCAATTAATGTAAGGTGTTTCTCAGTTTGAAATCCAATTAATGATATTCATACATTTCCAGCTAAGGTAAACTAAAACAATATTCCTCGTAAATAAATCTGCAGGAGGATTTGTATTACCCACATCCCATTTTACAGGACGTGCTGTGGGGGTGTCTTCATAAGGTTGGGGAACCTCTTCTAATGAGATGGCCATTGTCTAAGCTCAGGCAAAAAGCTCTCACCACCGTAATGGACCACATACACTATGAGGATGAAAACACTCAGTATATCTGCATTGGAGCTGTCAATAAGGTTTTATCATTTATCTAGTACTATTTACTAATGTTAGAATTTAAAAAAAAAGATGGTTAATTTGTCTGACATGTTACGCTACCGGAGATGATTTTACTAATCTACAGTTCCGGAATGGTTGAATTTGTAATGAGCAAGAGTGATGAACCATGTCAAATATGTAATTGCAAGTATGCCCTGAGATTTTGAAGAACAACGGCTTATGATGATAAAAAACATGCAGGTACTAAACATGATTTGTTGTTGGGTGGAGGATCAGAATTCAGAAGCATACAAGTGTCATCTTTCAAGAATCAAAGATTATCTATGGGTTGCAGAAGATGGAATGAAAATGCAGGTTAATAATCCTGAATTCAATAATATTAATGAATTATTATTTTCCTATATATTCAGAAGATAATGTGAGTAATTAAACATTTTGGTGATGCATACATAGGGAACAGATGGATCTCAATGCTGGGATGTTGCTTTGGCTGTTCAAGCAATCCTTTCTACCAACCTTGTGAATGAATATGGTTCCGTGCTTAAGAAGGCGCACTATTTCATCAAAAATACACAAGTACTGTATTCATAATTAAACTCAAACTTGTGGTTTTAGGTATACACATTTATATGTTTATCATTAGCTTCCATAAAATGGGTTTCGGTGTGATAAATCACTTAAATAGGTTAGGAGAGACAGCTATGGCAATCTACGTTACTGGTACCGTCACATTTCTAAGGGCGGATGGCCCTTCTCCACTCCAGACAATGGTTGGTCTGTCTCAGATTGTACAGCTGAAGGGTTAATGGTACATGCGTAACAATCGTTGCTCCATCAATATCTGATGAATATGATTTTTTTTGTAGCTTAACACCATCGAATTGCAGGCAGCACTCTTATTATCACGTATGCCCTGCGAAATTGTGGGAGAAGCAATAGCACCTGACCAACTGCATGATGCTGTTAATGTAGTATTATCCCTACAGGTACAACTTGACCTTGTGACATCTTACAGTAGAATTGCAGAGTATTTATGTAATCGCAAGAGCAATGACGTATTTTATTTCTTTGACTCAACAGAACAGCAATGGAGGGTTTGCATCATATGAACTCACAAGATCCTATGCCTGGTTGGAGGTGATGATCGATTAATTCATGTTTTTTGTTCTGGTATTTGAAATATGCTACTCAAGTGTGGATAATTGGTTTTTAATCTTGGGAAAACCTGATGACTCTCCTTTCAATAACAACAGACGATCAATCCAGCTGAAACATTTGGAGATATCATGATTGATTATCAGTAAGAACAAAAATTAGTACTTCATTGCTTTCCCAAAAGAAGTAGCCTTGTTCAATTTCCAAAAGAACAACATAATACCAGAGTCACTGAATTTGATAACCAATGGGGTTGAGAGTGAGTCCAAATTTGAATAAATGAAATACTCTCACATCATTTGGTAAACAAATTTGGTGACGCGCGCTTACATTAGTATTACATCCGAATAAGTAATGATACAAAAAGTCCTTACCTACCCTTATGAATAAATGCAGGTATGTGGAATGCACATCATCAGCAGTTGAAGGCCTTAATGCATTCATGAAATTATATCCAGGGCATCGGAAGAAAGAAATAGAAGCATGTATTGCAAAGGCAGTTCAGTTCATCGAGAGCATACAACTTCCTGATGGCTCATGGTTAAATTTGTTTCTAACCATTTCATCAATATATAATTTCGAAATGCTAACACCAAAATTGGACTTATAAACATGAACTGAGCTTAATACTTCGTTATGTTCCAGGTATGGGTCTTGGGGAGTTTGCTACACCTATGGAACATGGTTTGGAATAAAGGGGTTAATGGCTGGTGGCAAGACCTATCAGACAAGTAATAGCATTAGAAGAGCATGTCATTTCTTGCTATCTAAGCAACTCGATTCAGGTGGCTGGGGAGAGAGCTTTCTTTCATGCCAAAACAAGGTAAAGGGGCGTTTTGGAAATCCATGTTGAATTTACTAGCTATCTGTGTTCAGCTTTTTCTTTACCGTTCAGCATTTCCGGAAAATTGAATGATATCTCTGCTATGGTTGAATAAATAGGTATACACAAATCTCGAAGGGAACAAACCACATATAGTAAACACTGCATGGGCTATGTTGGCTCTAATTGAAGCAGGGCAGGTGTGTGACAATATGTGTGTTTTTTCATAACAGATTTAAAGCTAGGCCTATATAAACATGACTACATGAGTAATGCTATATGATCTGATAGCATATCCACTGTCATATGATATGATCAACTATTGGGAGGTCAATGCTTCCCTAGAAAAGGTAGGAAAACACTCATTTGTGTCCTTTTCTTTCCACAATTTTGTGACTTCTAGGGTGAAAGGGACCCGATCCCCTTGCATCGAGCAGCAAAGGTATTGATCAATTCACAGATGGAAAATGGAGATTTCCCACAACAGGTATTTGTTATTGTAAATACTGCACAAGGTTTCAGAGGCATAACATTACTACCTTGGACTTACTATGTTTATTTCAACAGCAAATCATGGGAGTCTTCAGCAAAAATTGCATGATTAGTTACTCCGCCTACAGAAATATCTTTCCCATCTGGGCACTTGGAGAGTATCGAAACCGGGTATTGGTACTTTAGAAATGTATCAATCAAAGAAAATGCTCATGTAGCTATTACAATTGTGGGTATAAGACTGTGCTCATGTACAGTGTATTAGTGGTTGTGCAAATTTGATCGTGTTTATCAATCAAGACCATTTTCAGAATTACAGATGATGTGAAATCTTCAATGTTAGCATAGATATCTAATCAGTCCCGGATTCAATTAATTAATGCCAAGACAACTGATCAACTACACAGAGAGAGCATCATCTCGGCCAACTTGAGATTACAACAAATATTTTCTACTATTCAGAACTCAGACCAAACCCTAGCACAAAATCGGGGATGGCCAAATACAATAAAAAAATTTGGGGCAGTCAAAACTGTGAATTGCTAACCAAAGTGACCATGCACCTGGAACTTTGAAACATTTTATCTACTCTTTGCCATGTGTTGCATTGAACGTCTTGGAGTTTGCTTGCCTTATCCTGTAGTCTAGACTGGCGTCGAATTGTTTCGCCATGTATCTGTCCAGGAAGAAAATTAAAACAAAACAAAAGACATTAAACAGAGTTTTACGACCAACTGGAAATTGGTGATTTTACTTTTGATTTTTTTAGTTTCATAAAAGCTAATAGGGCAAGTTTATAAGAGAACCATTTGTTCTCTAATTACAGTTCTAGTTCAGTGTTCCACCATTATCTAGGAGATATTATAATATTTCTAAAAGGTCTGAGGTAATGCTACTTGTTACTCATCAATTTCCGGACTGAAATTAATGACTTATTGCAAAAAGATGGTTGAATGCAGAAAGGAATTATATCTATACCTTCAGAAAAACCCTGATCACAGCTTGTACAAAGTCAAAATTGTTTCTGCATGCAGTCTCGTGTATAAAATAGTCGAGAAGCAGTTCAATTGGAAGCAACTTTTCTGGCTCTTCTTCATCCTCATCACCTACAATCCGAAGAATTCGAAGTTCCATATCCAGGGATGATGGAGACAAAGTTTTGATGAAATCAGTAAATTCTGAAACTGCAACAAAAGAAACACATCTTAGTTAGCATTATGTCTTCCAAAGATTCACAGCAATTAACAAGCCAAGCTTTCAACTGAATCACAAATAAAACTTCAGTCAATCCATAGGGTACAGTCTAAAAGATAACATATTTACAATTCTTCATTTCTGCAGATGACTGAAGCACTTGAAGGAATATTGATGGTGTCAGAGCAGCCTTTATTCTAGATGATTCTTCACCACCTTTTGCCTCCTCATTTGTTGACCAAGTAGGCTTAAACATTATTTCTCCTGAAAGAGATGGAACTGAAGGCAAAAAGAAAGGAGCCTTTTCGGGTTTCTTTGGGGGCTCAATCAGTTTATTTTGTTCCTGGAAATTGCATAATTTACAGGTTAGTAACCAACAAAATGTACTGATGAGCAAAAAGAATATCCATGACAGTTGCAAAAATTTAGAAGTGAGGTTGCAAGCCTGAATAAAAAAGGCAGCAGTAAAAGCACCTTTATAACGTATAAGTTGATTAAACTTTGCCACTGGCTTTTAGGATATGATGAGAGAGTAACAAGATCTGGAATTTTCTGTACAAGAGTTGGAAGAGCAGAAGCATCTTTAAGTTGTGCAGAGTTTCCGACAGGCTTGTCAGAATCCTCAGCTTCAACCTTTTGTCGAAGAGACAGATGGCAACTTAACACTCACAACTCGCTTTCCACTTGCATAGGTATCTACCTTTGAAGCTCCCGAAAACATTGATTGATTCACCCTGATAAAGTTGCCAGGTGCAGAATTTAATGACAAGGCAATATGTTATGAATGACCAAAAAAAAAAAAAAGTTACTATATTCAAATTCTTTGTTTTGCATGCTCATTATTCACTGTAAGCATAAATATCTTCAATTTTCCACTACATACAATCCCAATGACAATTACCAACATCAACATCCCAATGAAGTTTCACTCTTTGTTTAATTGCCTTGGAATTCCACATATGTGAAGACTTACCAAAGATAGACCCCATTTTGATCAACATGGGAGGTCGCTAAAATATCCATATTCGGTGATAGAGACAGTGCCGTCACAGATACATCAACATGCAATGCATCGATTTGTCTTGCTAAGAGAACATCCCAAACTCGAAGACCTCCATCCATACGGGAAGACGAGCCACTTTCCATCCTCACTAAAGCACATGTCTGTGACATGATCAGTATGGCCTTCAAATTTACTAACCATTCTTGATGCCACAACATCAAACAAGCGGATAAGTCATCAGCCCCAACAGCCAAGAGACCTGGAAGTTAATTTGATTGATCACATTATAATCCAAGGAAAGCAGGAAAGAAATCATGCCAAAAAATATGTCAAACAAAAGTTACCATTCAAACGATTGAATACAATCCTGACAACAGAGCTCCCAACTTCCCATCTAGATGGCACTCCACGTCCCTTGAAATCCCAGACCTGTACATCATAACATTTGAGTGAAAGGTCCGGAAAACTTTAGTTGACCCGGAGAAAAGTATTTCTGTGTTGTAGGAGCCTTAAAAATGAGACTACATATAGTATTGATAGCTGATAGAAAAAAACTGAATTTAGCAGCTTAAATTGAACAGGATGGCAGAAGCCGCACAACTAGGGATAGGAAAGCAAGATTCCTACTAGTTTCTGGTAAAGCGGGGAAAGCAAAGAGGAAAACATCTTTTTTATTTTTACTGTAGTGTTTCAATTGTGCATGTATATTGAAACTATAATTAATCAGTTTACCAGTAATGACTAATCCATTTTCTCAATTTAGATTTCCACACTGTCACATATTAGTTTAGAGGTTCAAACCATCCTGATTTCAAATCCTGGTTCCGCTACTCGGCCGCAGTTTGTCCACTCTGATAAGACCCATATATGTCATCGGTGGTTTATATAGAAATATCCATAGTACGAGTGGTTTAAAACTTTAAATAATTCTATGATTTATATTCATAAATGATGAGTCTTAGAAAATATATTGGATAGTGGAAGCAGCTACCTCACAGAATGTCCAGCAGAAAACAGGAAGGGGTAAAGCCGTTCACATTATGCTTACATGAACAAACTCTTCTGTTTATTTAATTTATTTAATCATTTGACAATTTACTTAACAGCATATTCCTGTGCAAAGTGCTTATCTACCGGTAAATCCAATAGAAAGGTAGAGAATAATGTATGAGAGAATTACAGACTGACCTTTATGTCTCCATGATATCCGGCACTAATCATGAGAGTATTAGTTGAATCACAAGCAATTCCAACAACTTCCCCGTCATGGGCACAGATGCTTCTTTCCGATGGGTCCACATAATTACCTCGGCTGCTTCCTGACTGCAGGTTGAACCGCTCAATCCAACCACCAGTGGTCCCTAGTATGGCAAAATTTCCACATGCACTGATCACAGGCCTATCACCAAATTAATACCAATCATTCAGTGAATTTCGTAAATCATTTCTAACAGTGGTTGCAGTATGGAAGTGGTTTTACACAAGCCTTTCAGGTTGCACAGAAAATACTCATCAGCACCGGATCGTTTTAAGAAGGCTGTTGCCATTTCTTACATTTCAAATAAAATAAAATAAAACTCATATGGAAACCAAAAAAGAGAAGAAATATCCAACTTGATTATTTCTTGTAAATATTGCCCAAAAAGTATTAAAAAAGAACAATAGATATGGTAAATAAAGTTCTAACCTTCGCAGGTGTTGGGTTTTCTGGTCTTGGTTTCAGAATATGCTCCCCAAGAACAAAGTTTCGAAGTCTCCAAACATATGCCTGTGCAGTATCCATATGACATGTAACAACATTGCACCAGTCTCGCTCTCTTATTTCAGCTGATATATATTTCCAAATAAAGACAAATATAATTTAGAGTGTCTGATAAACCATACAAATTATACAGAAGAAAAAATATAGCAAGTCATTCATTAGCCAAGATGAAACTGATTTCTTAAATTGAATAGGCTTAATCAGCGAATTCCTAATGGATTTAGCTGCACAAATCTACTGCAATTTCAATTCCACATTTTTGAGGCCAAGAAACAGCAACAAATTCAATTATACAGTGAAGTATTATTTTGACAGTTCATAGATTGAACTGTTAAAAACATATACTTCAAAATGTAAGACTAAAATTCGAAATCTAGTATTCTAAGATTAAACTAGTGTGTCAGTTAAAGGTGTTATTACAAGGCGAACAGAAAATTTCCATACAGGAACTTACCACAATCAAAAGCAATGACAGGTTTCAGTTTTATCTCTTCCTCCTAGAAGGGAAAACAGAAATTGAATGGTTAATTCATCTGCAGTCTGAAATATCACTACTTACATATGAATGTAACATTCAAACCATGAAATATATCATCCAATGCATATACCAAAGAAAGTTTAGTAATAGTTCGCAGTCAGGCATTCCACACTTGGAGTTGAATTTGACTAAATACCGAGGTTATCAGATCATAACCAGAAACAGGGGAGAAAACCAAGTATGTTTCTAGAAAATGGACTAGTACAATCTGTGGCAAAGAAAATATTTAAACAATCATGTCACTAACATAGAATACATGTCAACAGTATGAACTGACATCAGTAAAACGCTTCAGAAAGATGCAAAAACATAAGAGAAAAGAGGAAGGGGAGGAGGGAATCAAATACATAACTTAAATAACTACCCACATCCAACCCAAATCCCTAGTCCAGGTAACTTTGTTTTCTATTAGAAAGAAACAACTCAATATGAGAGAGAGCGAGAGAGAGTATACAGAACAGTGGAAAAGAAGCTTACAAGCTACAACTGAGAAACAGTGGGCAAAATGTCAAAAATAAACAACCATAAACTAGAACATCCGAAGCATTAGATAAAGTTGCATTATAGTTTGAAAATATTGTCAGAAAAGCAGTTGTCCCTGCAGTCATAAGAAAATGAAGCCGAAGTCCAGAATCGAGTCCTCCCCACCCCGCCCCCCTCTTCCCCTTCTTCCTTTCTCTTTGCATTTTTAAAAGTTCTTTTGTTTCTTTCCATCCAAATGACTGCATACCAAGTCCATGAAGCATAGTATCATAAGAATGAATCCTTTCCTTATAAAAAAATTAAAATAAAAAAAAATAAAAAAATGAAGTGAAAAAGGAAACTCAGACAACACTGATCTATACCTAAGCTTATCAATTCATATAAGATTGTCTTTACATGCACGTTGCATAAAAAAAAAAAAATTTAAATCCATACAAATGATTATACAACATGAACAGGAGTCAAACCAAATAGCTGAACTACAAGGTACAGTCAGAGAAAAGACTTTAAAAACAAATTTCATTTTTATAAGAAAAAAACAAGAAATTTTAAACTAATTTAGGTGCTTTTATTGAGTTCAGTGCATGCATCATATGATTTGTCATACTACAATAATTACAATTAAAGAACAGAATAAAGATAAATAATACAAATTTAATTTAATAATAGGTCTCAGTCATACCTTCACCCTGAGTTTCTTAGCTCATTTTGTTATATGACGTTGAGAAAGCTCTCGACTTTGTTGATCCTAATCACAAAAAGTAACTAGATAAGAATAATGTATTGAATTTCGAATAAAAAAGAGAAAGGTGAGAAGTTGTTTAGATGTATTATACTGATAATTGATAATGTAAACAGTGAAAATAATTACTAGAAGAGATCCAAGGGCCCACATACACTACATAAAGAGGTGAATGACTCGTATATAAGTGTACTCAGCATATGGCTTTTACGTACGAAAAAGTTTAACAAAGATTGGTATCGAACTAACTATTGATGAGCTCATAGATAATTAGTTCAATTGTTATCCAGAATTTTTGCATGTCTATCTATAGCATACTAAAGGCCTGAAACGATACACAATTGAAGATTAAACTGAGCTATTTGACTGCTAGAGTTTCTAAATTAAACAGGTAGTACCTAACATACTTGAACAAACTAATGACAGAAAGCAAGGGGAATATTAAGAAACAATTTAAAAATAATAATGATGTTCCTATTTGTCATCAAATAATTCAACTGATGTGTGAGTCCGAACCAGGATTATAGAGAAAAGGCGAAAGGCACAATCCTGACCAGTCTCCCATTTGCATAAAACCTAATATTGACAAGTGAAATTGATGAAGAATCTATGCCGAAATGCAACCAGTCCCTCAACAAAAAGTAATGAAATAAGCTTACAGAAAAAAATAGAAATTTTACAAGTATTTCACTAAAGTTGTACAGAGTTCAAACTAGAAGTCCAGAAGTATTCAATTTGTTGTGTTGGAAAAAAAAAAAAGAAGGATAAAGAGCAACAACCATGACATTTTTCCAACTAATTTGATCTAGGAAAGAACCACAAGACAGCACACAGCCATATCGATGGTTGCACGGTCAATGTTCAAATATATTCAACAGTCATTTTTAACTATAACAACAGAGGGTGAAGCTAAATATTAGCACCTAAAATACGATTTGAATAGAAATTATACCTTATGCATTGTGGAGGAGCACTATGACCACTTCTAAACCGTAAAAGACGAGCATCTCCATTGCTTGTGTCAAAAATCCACATCTAAAGACGCATAAAGAGTCAGATCTTAATCAATTAGACATCGACATTTTAATCTTGGTTATCAAATACTTTTTTATTTTTTGAGAAGTAAGAATGCCATCAATATAACATACTGGTTGAAATAGCATGGGAAATAACCTCGAGCAAGAAATAAAAACGACGAGAAAGCCGAATAACTATGATCTAAAGTAAAAAAAAAAAAAGATTGATGTTGAAGAAGTATTTAATTCTGCAAAACAAATAGGGTCCTATTGGAAAGAGGAAGAAAACAATCTTCAAAAGGGATAAACAAAAACTTATAATTTGATAATTACTTTTGCAGTCCTAAATTCAATTAACATGCCTATGCTTGTAGAACTATTATCAGCAGATATAGATATGCTTAGGCAGCAGAAACAGTATATCGTTGCCGGTTCATGGTTGATTCATGGAGAAGATAGCTCAAGTTGTCATGGTACTCATAGAAACGCTTCTTTGCTTGAAGAAGAAAAAGCAATAAACAACTTATAACCACTAACTTACAATCACCAACTTATCTCCTATGGTCCTACCTACAGAGTTTGAAAACCTAAATGTGTACAAAATAAATAAGTAATACATAACAAAAACCAAGAAAGAACACTGAATTACTCTTACTTTAATAGAATTGTCTGATGATGAACTCATTAACACTGATTCATTCACAAAGAAGTGCAGTGAAAGTATAGAACCATCGTGGGCCTCTTTTATAACTGATTGAAGCCTTCTTTTTTCGAGATTCCATATGCTTATAACACCAGAAGAACCTCCAGATGCTAGAAGAGGCTGCCCATCTGAAAAGGAAGAATACATAGCATAAGCTAGATAATGACTTCACACATATAAAAGTCAACATACTTCAAGATTGATTTCTACATAAAAACAGAGAAGATTTCTACATAAAAGCCAACTGCAGCAACATCTAGTGCAGGAGACGAAACACAGCTGCATATAGAAGATTTCCATCCCTTGAACTCATACAGTTTTTTATTTGTGCTGATATTCCAAAGCTGCAGAGAACCTTCTTGACTCCTAATGATAACCTGTGCAGATCACAATGAGGGTTTAATTTTAGATCGCAAGGGAAACAAAGTCCACCTGAACTTTATTGAGGAAAGAGTTTGAGGTCAATTTGTACTGAAAATATCAGAAAACTTCTTTAAGAGAAAATAAGTGACCTTATTTAAGTAGGTATCCGGATGCATTATACAGCTAGGAGTAAAATTTTCATCAATTCCTTAATTCGTCCAACTTAATATGTCCAACCGGATCAAGATTCTCATCAATTCCTTTAAATGTCCATATATACAGATTACCTTCAACATCAACACTTAGGATATGCTCTCCAAACAATCGCAACAGATTGACCTTCGCATTACGGGTGCTCCACATAGAAACCTGTAAATGTATCATTTGCAGTGTTATAATGAAATTCTGTCCGTCAAAGGTTTCCTAAAAACAAATGCAAATGACTCCCTAATATTTCCCAAATTCCATCTACGCAATAAGATTACGGAAGTAGATCTATGATAATAAGTCACAGAGTGACAATATAGGCCATTGGTTTTCACACTACTATTTCCACTAGATTGCATTACAATCACTGTCAAAGTCGATCTTTTCAAGCATTTATTCTAAGTTGATTTCAAAACAAACAACACATCTGTCAGTAATATAATATGTCATCTACTATGGTTAGCTTGAGAATGAAAAGATCAAATTCCCGAGTTAAGACGAGCGCAAGGAGATTAATTTAGTCACAGTCCTCCCTATCCAAACACACTCACAGAAAAGGAGCTGCTAAGCAACCTGATGAGATCGCTTAAAAACAGCTATATCAGTCCCATACGCAGCGAATGTGTAGTCTCGATACGAAGCAAGAGCTCAAATCTTCTTCGGCAATTGCAGACCTTCAGAAATGAAAGCAAACAGAGTTCACATAACCACACAAACTTCATCAAAACACCCTAAAACCACAGCAAAACGCAGTGAAGTTTCATCTAACAACACAAAAAAGTATTCTCCTTTGTTATAAAGCTTGGAAATTTAGAAACTCGAAACCTAAAACAAGAGAAAGGAACTCACCGACGAGGACCAGAGTGAGCTTTGCGCACTGCCAACAATGGAGAGCATAAGAGTATGAGGATTAATCAGAATCAAAATTGAAAATTTACAATAGGAAGTGAAAATTTATATTGTAAATTTGGAAGGCTTTGCCGAGGCTGACGGTGACGAAGGCTTCAGTGCCGAGGCGCTGAACGGAGAAGGGGACGGAGGTGGTTGTGTAGCCGATTGCTCTGAAGCAGGCACGAACCGGGAATTAAATTTGAGGTGGGGCCTAAATTTACCTTACGCTATTGCTAGCAAGAAAAATTATTCTCGCAAATTTGGTAGAGTCTATTTTGTTTTCATGGAATATCTCAATTGCATAGCACTTATTAAAATATCATCCACAAAATGCATTTTGTCACCCAAATTTTTATTCAATGTCAATACAAATTCAACTACTTTAGTTGTGCTCTTCGGTTACCTGAAGCATAAAACTCATCGATAACCGAATTTGAATTAATAGTATCAACAATTTCTCTCTCAATATGCACTGTCATTAAATCTGCAAGAAAATCATCACTCATCTTGCTTCGAAGTCGGTTCTTAATGAGCTTCACGGCTGAAAATGCTCTCTCTGTTGTAGCCGTAGAAACAGGAAGAGTCATCACTAGACGGACTAGTCTCTCAATCAACAAGAATGGTGTCCTTGTGTTAACAAATATGCAAGGAGCACACCCGGGCACCCCACCAGGCCACCACATCCCTCCCCACCACACCCCTCCCCACCACAAGGGAAAATAAATTTAACTTACTCAAAAGCTAAAAAACACCCGATCAAAATTATAATCAACTCAACTCTCAAACAATCAACACAATAAAGAAATTGCCACTATCATGGGCAATTGGGCATTTGGGTATTAATAATAGAAATTCAATATCTTTTTCTAGGAATCAATAGATTTGATTAATTACATCAAGAAATCTAGAAATACCCAAATTCTAACCTAAATTATATTCTAATTTCGTCAAAAAAAATTCATTATAGAAGAGAAGTTAAAGTGTAATATCTGAACAAGGTTGAGAGATGAGAGCAGATTGTTGAGGAAAGGAGATAGAGTGACTTGGTAGAGACTAGAGAGAGGTGAGAGTCTGACTGTCTGAGCTTGAGAAATTGAGAAACGTAGAACTGAGCAGTGGGCAGAGGTGAGGAGGAGAGGACAGAAAAGGGGAGAAAAGAGAAGAAAATGAGAGACTTGCATACATTAATTATACTAGTGCCAGCACTCGTTTTCGAGGCAAGAGGCAGTGAAGAAATATGGTCAGATGCATGTACTTTAGTTATCTTTTATATGTGTTTGACTTTTTTTTTTTTTTTTTTTAAGGGAAGATATGCTGGGGTCAGATACATATAATCATTTTTCCCCCCAAAATACTGGGGTGTGCTGCAGCACACCTCAGCCCACCCCTATGTCTGTGCCTGCTCTGAAGGGTTCGAAGATTCCCATATCCTCTTTGGTTCTTGGTATTGCTCTGAAGGGTTCTTCGGGAGGTTTTGAAGGACGAATGTAGACGCCGAGGGAGAAGTTACAGAGAGGGTTTAGGGTTTAGTAGGGGTGGGCATTTTGTACCGAAAATGCGGTTACTGACCCGAACCGCACCGAAAAAACGGTTCAGCAACCGCACCAAACTAAAACGGTGTCGTTTTATGATCACACCGCACCGAACCGTATAAAAGCGGTTCGGTTGCGGTTTCGGGTCATAAACCGACCCACACCGAATTTAATTTAATTACATTTTATTTATTTATTATTTCTCTATTGATGGAAATGTTGGTTTTCAATATATAAGAAATCCATTTTTGATTAGGTTTTCAATTTGTAATAAGTTGCTATGTTTGCTTGATCATTGATATATATATATGGAGCGGTTCCAAAGAGGACGTCCGCGCAGACGTCGACGCTGCAGCTCGGCTCGGGGCGTGACGGAGCGACGGAGCTTGTCGGACGGACGCCAGGGGTCGGACGGACGGGTCTGCAGTCGGTGGAGTCGCCGGCGACGTGGTTGCAGCCTTGCCCAGAAACTGCAGTTGCAGGTGAGCTCGATGCCCAGAAACCTGCAACTCCGACCTCCTCCGACCTCGAACGCTGCCCAGAACCGTCCACCAAGCCTCCGGCCTCCGTCCGCCAAGCCCCGAGCCGCCGTCGCCGCCTGGAACACCGCCGTTGAGTCGCCGTCCGCACTTTAGCAAAGTGCGGACGTCCGCTTCAGAACCCGCCTGTATATATATATATAGGCCGGCTACACTAAGGACGTCCTTACCTAGCCTTAGGTACGGATTTGGTGTTTTCACCCACTTTCTGATCACATTTTCACATCTTAACCGTTCAGTTTTTAGGTCCTAATGTATAGATCACCTCTGCAAAATTTCAGCCAATTTGGTGATCGTTAAGGCATCAAAAACTGCAATTTACCATTATACATACGAACGGTTCCGGTTTGACAGATTCGGTCCGTTCGTGTAAATTGCAGTTTTGGACGCCTTAACGATCACCAATTTGGCTGAAATTTTGCAGAGGTGATCTATACATTAGGACCTAAAAACTGAACGGTTAAGATGTGAAAATGCGATCGGAAAGTGGGTGAAAACACCAAATCCGTACCTAAACCTTAGGTAAAGACATCCTTACCTGAGAAAAATCCTATATATATATATATATGTGTGTGTGTGTGTGTGTGTGTAATAAGTTGCTATGGTTTTTCTGCAAGTTGCTTGATATTTGGGTGACATTTGTTGATTTGTATGGACTCTAAATGCATTCAAAGTTTATTTATACCTTATTGAAATTGTTAGGTAAAAATAAGCCTGATTTTGGCCCTCTCTTTCTAGTTGAAATTAATAAATTGCTCCAAACCGAAACCGACCCACACCGCACCGAAAAATGGTGTAACCGAAATAATCGGTTCAGCCCTTTTGTAATGCGGTTACGGTTTGATATATAGGCCAACCGAAATAATCGGTTCAGCCATTTTGTAATGCGGTTGCGGTTTGATATATAGGCCAACCGAAAAAAGCAGTTTGGTTGCGGTTTGGGCCTCAAACCGAACCGAACCGCACCGCACCCACCCCTAGGGTTTAGGGAAGGGGAGCGATTTCGGCGACCCGAGCCCCGAACCCATTCATTGATGAGGCCCAAATAGGTAAAGGTTGAGAGGTAACAATAACAAACAAAGGCCTAAAGGCCCGAATCCGTGTAATAAGCAAAAAAAATTTATTCGTTTTTCAATTGAGTGTATATAATATCGGTAAGCTATGTGGTTTGTTGGTTATTTGGAACAACCGACACCAAATGAGCATCATAGGTTGGGGTGGAACAAAAATTAATTACTAATTTTTTTTTGTTTGTTGAGAATAGGTCAATCTATTGAAAATTTAGCAAGATTAATAATAACCATTGAGGGTCAGAAAGAATCATCACTGTAAGTAAATCATTTTTGCAAGCTTTTAAGCGCAGCCAAAAAAGCCCTTACAGAACTCCTTATGGTATGACTTTGTGCAGCGAAAGTTAGACAATTTATGGTATGAGATGCAGGATCTTATTGTTTCCAATACCCTTCCTCAAGTTGTAGCTCTTTCTGAGGTGTATGCGCAAATATATGAGCAGCAACAGCAGTAAGAGTCAGGCACGAAACTAGAGTGGGACTGGGTTGTGCTGCATTCCACCCCCAGTTTTTTTGAAAAGAATTTCAAGATAGACAAGAAATAAGGAGATTAGAAACTTTCAGCATTGATCATTCCTTCTTCAAATGCTCACAACCCGAGATAAAAAAAAGTCCGAATGGAGTGATTCCACTTAAATTAGAAAGTACACTCATAGAGCTTTCCATCCATATAAAGTAGGTCACCCAATTTCCACTTAAGTGAAAATAGTAGCTTGTCAAAGTTGATAAACTGTTCTGCAAACTGCTGCAGACCTATAGTCACTCAAACTGCTATTTCTCCAAATTCAGAAGATTGAAAAGGATGAAACCACTGGAACAGAAACTAGACATATTTCCCCTTCTTCTCATAAAATTTCACACTCCAATTAAATCTGAGTAGAAAACTATAGGCCTGCAAATTCACCGTTCTATTATGCAGATTCTGCTCTAAGCTGATTCCTGATATTGGTGTACTTGGCTGGCTATTGTGTAAGCTAAAGGGCACAAAATTAAAAACTGTTTCTCAAGCATATGTGAGATATGCTGGTCTAAGTTCCTGCAAATTTTAAGCTCTATATTCTCGCTGGTTTAGGAACTATAGCCTTCCAAAGTCAATCTACAGTAATTTTTTTTGTTCTGACTCTCCAGTATTCCAATCAATATTCCATAAGTTTTACGACTCCAAATGACAAAATCCTTTTACAGAAAAACACTAGATATAGAGAAATACAATCCCACAAAATTTCAGAGATTATTCTCTCCTGAGGTGAGAAATTTAGGTCTCCAAAGTCGATTGATATTCCTGACATTAAACTGCTTAGCATGAAAATAAAAATAAAAAAACTTGAGGAAGAATTTGGCAACCTAAGATTTAGCCCCCCTCAATTTAATTTTCTGTATGCTTCTTAAGGCATTAAGTTTTTGGGAAACAGGACTAGTATAGAAGCATTACATTTTTGGATTTTCTAAAATCAGTTCAATTATGTGCAGGAGCTGTTTGTTGAGGTTGGTGACCTGAAACGTTATGGAGTGCATTATGATAGAAGTGGCAGATCAAAGGTATCTTTTGAACTTTTGCATAAATTGGTCCTGGAGAATTCTATTTGTCATGCAGTTGTTTAGAAGAAAAAAATCTTTTTTGTTCTTAGGGAACAGCAGATGTAGTCTTTTCACGAAGACAGGATGCTGTGGCGGCTGTTAAAAGATACAACAATGTAATGCTTGATGGGAAACCGATGAAGATAGAGATCGTAGGAACAAACATTGCAACACCTGGTGCACCTTCCGCTATGCCACCCGCTGCAAATGGCGCTTTTAGAAATTCAAATGGTGGAGCTCCCCGAGGGTATGTCTTATGTCCCACTGTTAACTTGAGGTTTTGATTTGTTGCTATGGTCTGTGTGCTCATCCATGTTTTATTTTCTTGTCTGTATACTTCTAATATGAATTTGCAATTGTAGCAGTTTATGTCGATGACATGAACCTAATTGGAACTCTAGAAGAGTTAAAGGAAACTGCTAAATATTTGAAATATGAATTTGAGATGAAAGATCTTGGGAAAACACGGTTTTGTCTCGGTTTAGAACTCGAGCACCGTAGTGATGGGATTTTGATCCATCAGTCTGCATATACTCAGAAAATTCTAAGGCGCTTTAATAAAGATAAAGCAAAGCTTGTGAGTACTCCCATGATGAACCTACATGCATTTATGAGGATAATGCAGCTTGTATTGAGCAAATGAAGTTAGGTTTCATCAAGGGCGACAACACCAAGCATATATCGCTTAAGTTCTTTTATAATCAGCAACAACAATCACTTCTAAATATTGAAGTTAATCAAATCCGATCAGAGGATAATGTAGCAGACTTATTCACTAAGTCGTTACCCAAATCCACCTTCAAGAAACATGTGAAGAGTATCGGATTGAGAAAGTTATCTGAACTCCCATGATTGTAGTAATCAATGGGAGATATCGACATCAGGGGGAGGTATGATGTCTACATGTTCGATCTCGAAGAGTGAAGGACGTGTTGTACTCTTTTTCTCCTCCTCGAGCTTGTTTTTGTCACATAGGGTTTTTCACTCGAGCAAGGTTTTTAACGAGGCAACGGATGAAGCGTCACCACCAAGTTTGAGCGGCACAAGGGGGACTGTTGAAGGAAATCGACTTTTGTGTGCCTAATCAAACTAGGATTAGTTCTATGATTGTAATAGGAGAGAAAGTTCTAGAATTCCTAGTCCTATTCAGAATAGTTTTCCTTGTATCATTAGAACATGTACTTTGTAATCCCTATATATAGGGCTCCTATTCTCAATAATGGAACACACAATTCTCTCATCAATCTCTCTCAAATCTCTCATTCTAAAACAATTGTTTTTTAGTATATTATTGTGAGATTAGTCTTTATTAATAAAATGAAGATTTAGTATCATATTTCTTTTCTTCATTCTGTAGTTGTATTATTGTGAGATTAGTCTATATTAACAAACATATATTTAATATTTAGCACAACAACTAGTCATTTTTGAAAGGACGGCGCTAGTTAGCAGAAACATAGAGGCGGCGACGCGTTCTTCGATTTCGTCGTTGTGTCTAGCAATGTTGTAGTTGTGATTCATTTCTCAAAAGAGAGCGAGGAGGAAGACTTTGCCGTAGAGGAAATGTTCCTGGCTTGGGGTGTGCTTTTCCATTGCGGTGAGGATCTGTTCTGTCCAGATCGATCCGATCTGGTTTGGATCTCTTCGATCTGACCTGGATATGGATTGGTTTGGTTGGTCTGGTGTGGATCCATGGAGCGGGCAGGTGGATGGCATCCTGTCGACGGCGGCGGTCAGTAGGGGTTGTTTTTTGTTGGGAGTGGCCGGCGATGTTGGTTGACGGCGGTTGGGGTCTGAAGGAGGTGGCAGCGAGGTGGGAAACATTGTTTTTGGTGTTTTGGTGTTTTTTCTTTCTTTGTTTTAGGTCGGGTGCACTGCAGGTGGTGGCAGAGACATTCTTCACTTTGGCCTTCCTGAAGGTCATTCCTGCCTAGTTTAGAGTCTGCACAAAGTCTGCCTGTGGCATAGACGAGCATTAATGGCTTTCTAGGAGGTCTTTCCTATCAGGATTTGGGTCGGAAGTGAGGCGCTTTGGAGTAGTGGTGGGATGGCGGTGTTGTGTTTTCTTTAGTCCTAGGTCTGATTGTCCAGAAATCCCTTTGATCGGGTTCGAAGCAACGACGAGTGTTGGCTTGGTCGATCAATTGCTGGCCAGGTGGATTCTGGGTGGGAATTGGTGTTCTTGGCTGAGTCTGCTCCATTACGTTTTATTGTTTCTGTCACTTTGTCTGGTGCCAGTTTAGTTTTTTAGTTAAGTTTTTTAGATAGTTTGGAGTCGGGGCCTAGTTTGGCTTCAACAGTGCGTCAGTATAGATGTCCATTTTGACGTCTATAGTGGGAAAAGTTTCGGTTGAACCTTTTTCTCCCATTCTCATTGTAATCTTCGTTTATTAATGAAGTTCTTACTTGGTCAAAAAAAAAAAAAATAATTAATTTTCTGGTTCCGCTTACGTTTGATAGTGTTATGGTTTTATATATGCACGCTTTTAACTGGCTGTTGGTTTGACAATAATATGAAGATGTTACTCTTCCTTTGACAGCGTAGTACTTAAACCAATTCAAAATGAAAGTAACTGTGATGGTTAACATTCCTTCTTTGATATAGTGATCGTACTACTTGCTGATTTATACATATATGGTAGCGCGCTCAAACGAACCGACTATGAGTCGAAATCAATTGGGATAAAGCCAATTTACAGCCCTATCCCCAATGTTGAAAGTGTAAATTAGAAATGAATAGTAATAGGGATATATTTGAATGCTACAAATTCACATGAACTAAAATATATAATAAGTATTCGAATACAAAATGCAGTGCACTGGCTTTCTCTATAGCACTGTAGCTGAAGTTCGTAGGCGTTGCAACTTACAAGAGCTGGTTGTTGAGTTGTCTAGCTAGTAAGTTGAGGCACGCATCCAAACTTAAGTAACATAATTATTAGTTGCTAGTAATCAACAAAGATTATAGTTTTCCTGTTTATTCAAGAGAAGTTTTTAGGCAAATAATGAATAAAAAGAGACTCGACAGAAATTTGACTAAAACTGATCATAATGAATAAAAAGAGACTCGAGAGAAATTTGTATAAGAGGCATCTTGTCATAATCTATTAATATAAGACTTCAGAATTATTAAACCAATCATAATCTAAAAAAAAAAAAAAAAAGACTTCAGTTGTTGGGATCCCTTGTACATGACTGCTTTATATACTTACCATGTAAAATAACTAGTTAAGAATAAGAACTTGACGAGCCATAATTGCTGATAAGAAATGAGTCCAGTTTTTTTTTTTGATCGAAAATATAAAAAATAATTAAATTCAGTTTACTCATCTGAACTTTGGGCCTAAAATCAGACTGGTCCTTAAACTTGTTTTTTAAACAGACTGGTCCTTGTACTCTCAAACATCATCACCCGAGTCCAAATTTTGAATCCGGGTCAAAAAATGACGTCATTAGCTGAGCTGGATGAGGGCAGAATGGGGGCCCACACTTCAGTTTTTTAAAACCTGGAGGAGGGCAGAATGGACATTCTAACAATAAAAAGATTTAAAAAAAATATATCGGAGGATTTCATTCTTCTTCTTCTTGTTCTTCTGAACCCATCCAATTCCCTTTCCTTCTTCTTCCACGCCATTCCGAACCCATAAACACCAAAACTCAAACCCAATTTGGCCTCACCCCTCACCGCCGCCAGAAACACTGGTTCCTTTTTAATTTTCGATTTCTTTCTCCGACTAGGCTCTGAATTTTGATCCTCTCCTCCCCACCCAACTCTCTCTTTCACACCTCACAAGCTCCCACCACCCACTACACTGAAATTCTCAACCAAACTCCACACCCTCTCAAATTTCTAATTAGCGCCAATCAATGCGAGCACAACGCCGTTTCGACATAATGCTGCAAATAAGATGCGACACAACTTCTCAATCCAATTGACCAAATTCCCAAACTGAAATAAAAACCACTCAGAGAAATCAAATCAAAATTACCTGCCCTCTATGTGCTTTCTCAGCCTCGTAGAAAGCCTTGATAACAAATCCTTCATAGAAAATCGTGTGCTGCAACTGTGCACCTATAAGCAATTCTCATCGGAAGACTTCTTGCAGAGCTCGAAACCACACTTCTGCTACTCGAAACCGGACCTTGAAACACCGAAATCGGGCTCTGAAATTGAATCACAAACCCAGATCGAGAAAAAGCTTTCACTGAAATTGAATTTCGTCATGACAAAACCCAATTGGATTTCCCAGAAACCTAGTTCGTCATGACAAAACTCTGGATCTGCTCCCGTAAAGCCCGAAACCGCTCCGAGCCTAGCACCTCAATGCTCTCGGATAAGCGCCTCGACGACCAGGCCGACCCAACCCCACAACCCGTTTCTGACCGAGCTTCCCGACCCCATCGATTAGGTTATGATGATTTGTGTTTCTAGGCTCTGAAGTGACCACCACCACTGATCACCACCGCCTCCGCGTCCCTCAAATTCAACCTCACCTTCTTGATTTCGTGATCGATTCTCAAAGGCGGAGTGGGGGCTTTGATTTCAAACAGAGAGAGAGGGGAGAAACCAACGGCGTCAGAATGAGGAAGGACGAGCCCAACGCCGTCGATTAGTCCTCCAACGGCGCAGCCTTAGTCGTCCCACCTCAATTCCAATTCGCGAGTCTCAGACATAGAGAGAGAGAGAGAGAGAGAGAGAGAGAGAGAGAGAGAGAGAGAGAGAGAGAGAGAATTAGAGATTATATTAAATAAGAAATGTCCATTCTACCCTCCTCCAGGTTTTAAAAAACTGAAGTGTGGGCCCCATGTCGGCTCCAGCTCAGCTAATGAAGTTATTTTTGGACCCGGATTCAAAATTTGGACCCGGGTGATGATGTTTGAGAGTACAAGGACCAGTCTGATTAAAAAACAAGTTTAAGGACCAGTCTGATTTTAGGCCCAAAATTCAGGAGGGTAAACTGAATTTAATCCTATAAAAAAATATAACCATTCATTGATGATAAGAAATGTTCCAAACATTGGAGTCAATATTAACCGATTCCATAAGTCATTCCGGCCCCATCCTCAATACAAGTAAAGAGAAATTGCTCACTTACGGGAAACTTGACAACGTACAAGTGGTGAAAGATTACTGTGTCTACACCAGATGCATGCATGGGCACTTTAATGTCTTCAATGATTGGTCCCTCAGACCAACATGTCTCGGAGGAGTTGATTAGTCTAACAGCCTCACCTCAGAGCAGTCAGTCTCCACAAGGAATGAGTACATGCAGCTGGAAATCAGCAAACCATGTGATTCATAAGTGGAAGACGTACCCTTTCTTTCATAAACCGAATCAGCCAATTTCCTCTATCTTCTCTCTGTAGAAAATTAAAATTATTCTATCCAAAAAAAAATTAATATTATTATTGTGGCCAATACGAAAGCTATTTTTTTTTTTTTGGGTTACAATATGCAAGCTACTTTACTCATTGCTGGCAGATTTTTATCAACGTGATTGAATGGCCTTTAATACTGACCGGGACCCACTGCCCCATGTCACCAACTTCTCTGTACATCCAAACCCAAATATTAACGACCCACTGCCATAGTTCCTTTCCCATATGAAAGCAATTAATTAAGTATTACATTTAATTTTATACAGCCATTAATTAACCGACAGGGTAGAGGTTGGCGAAAAATGTGATTCACAAGTTCTCAATGCGATTCAAAAGTTGAAGACTCACTTCAGCAGTCCTCGTCTCCACTCTTCCTAACCTGCGCCTATATGTTTTAATAAATATCCGGTAATGCTTTATTTATAGACAGCTCATACTAGAGAAACATTCTGCCAATCAATCCATAGTAACTCAGCTTTGGAATAACTTGGTGCTATTCACAAGCTGAGTACTGGCTCATACTTTCCTGTAACTTGTTTATAATCAGAGTAGTTTAAGTTTTTGTTAATGTCTAAAAGTTCGGCGGTAGCTGAACCTTTGTTAACGCTGATCCGGTGGGCGGATCGATACTTATGGTGTTCTCAAAGCCTCCGCTACCTGTCAAGTAAAATACAAAGGGCGTCAGAGGGAGACCGCGTTGGGCGGTCTTCAACTCTCCGATGCCCAAGTTAGTCAATGTATTTATGTTGACAAAGTAACAGTAGGTAAAGTATTGAATGCGTAATTAATGAGGAGAGAGGAGAGGACCTTTTATAGGTGAGGAAGAGGTTGATCTTCTCTTTGTTTTCGATGTGGGACTGATATGCTTCAGTTCCCAGTTTCAGAAGCTTCTGATGCCATCTTGGCGCGGCGCGTTGGCGGCGATCTGGAGGTGGTCCGACGTTGGGGCTGTAGCCCGCCTGGCGGTGTGTCTGCATGTCATTCCTTTGGTTGGAATCAGTACCTTCGGCGGTACAATGAGCGTAGCCCGTTAGAGCTAATTATGCTTGCAAATGTACATGTATGTACAAGTCCCCCAAGTCCCCAGTCAAGGAGGGCAATCTTGGTTGGGGAGTTGTTCGGCGGTTTGAAGCGTTTTCTTCCGCTAGACTTGCAAGAGCATAATTAGCGTCAGTGCGTTGTCAACCGTTGGTTTTATCGAGCAAACGCTTTATACCCTTTCGGGTGGGCCCCTGCTAGGCCCCCCAGGGAGTCCCCCACTCCCCGGCTAAGATAGACCTCCGGATGGTCGGAAAATTGTTTGTTGAGGGGGAGCTGCACGGAGCAGAGGGTGTTGGGTAGCGAGCCCAAGCTTTAGGACCCAAATGACGGGGGTCAACGTGCCTGATCAGGGCCGTCGTAGACTGTTGACAAGTCCCCGAGTCCCGTAGGGACGGTCTGACGGTAACGCCGCGTGGCGGTCGTTGTCAGAGTGAGGCGTGGCCTCGGGATTCGCCGTTTGGCGGATATCCCCCCGCTAAAAGCAGTAAGAAGCGGCGTCCGGTAGGCGTGCCTAGCGGTATTTTGTAGAGCGATAGTGCTGAACAACATACGCAGCTAGCAAGCTGAAAAGGAGGTTCCGCTAGATGTTCATAGCGGAAGATGCCCAGCTTGCAGGATGGCAAGGGAGAAGTTCCGCTGGCGGGGTTTCGCTCAGTGGAGACTCCGTCACTTGGTGGATGACAAGCGAGAAGTTCCGCTGGCGGGGTTTCGCTCAGCGGAGACTTCGTCACTTGGCAGAGGATAAGTGAGAAGTTCCGCTGGCTGGGTTTCGCTCAGCGGAAACTTCGTCACTTGGCAGATGACAAGTGAGAAGTTCCGCTGGCGGGGTTTCGCTCAGCGGAGACTTCGTCACTTGGCAGAGGATAAGTGAGAAGTTCCGCTGGCTGGCTTTCGCTCAGCGGAAACTTCGTCACTTGGCAGATGACAAGTGAGAAGTTCCGCTGGCGGGGTTTCGCTCAGCGGAGACTTCGTCACTTGGCAGAGGATAAGTGAGAAGTTCCGCTGGCTGGCTTTCGCTCAGCGGAAACTTCGGACGATTGGGGAATTCTGCCCAAATGGTTGCTCCCACCGGACGCTTCGTCTGGTGGTGGTTGACACGTGTTGAACCCGTAGAGGGTTAGCGTGTGCAGGCCTGTCCCCTAAGCGTAGCCGTCTTCTCGCCATTAATGATAGTAATGATGGATTTCGTAATCGAGGCGACGCCTCGGTTAATCCGGAGAGTAAGTGAAAAGTGGTGACACGTGTACGGCTGGTGTGTGATGTCGTATTTTAGCGGACGGCCTAGAACGCGTTGATGTTGACATAAAAGGGGGGGAACCTTAGCGAGATTTGACACTTTGTGAAAACTTCAAACCCGAGTCGTCGTCTTCAAGCTCTCTGCGATTTGCGAATAGAGTTCTGCAGGGCGAAAGCTGTGGAGTCACCGGGTCTTGGGAACGAGGTTTCTATTGGTGAGGACAAGCGCTTGCAATCACAGCAAGGGTTTCATCAGTAAGGTTGGTTCTCTGAATCTTATCCCTGTTCCATTGAATTGATATGTATTTGTTGTTGTCAGTGTTCTGGGTTTTGTGATTTGGGGTGTTCTGAGTGTGTAAAGTGGGTTTTGGGGGATGGGTTTTGGTGTTTTTGACAGTCGGGATTTCTGGGTTTGCTAGATGGTCGAATCTGGGTTCAGTGGTTGTTGGTTATTTGTTCTTGTTTTTGTGATTTCTGGGTAAACTGTGACTCATGTTCTTGTCGATACTGATGTAAGAATAGGCTAGATCTGTGTTTGTGCTAACTGGTGTGGGTTTTAGGGTTTGGGATGGCTAACGTCATAGAGATATCGAGCAGTGAGGATTCCGGGTCTGACGTGTCGTTCAGCGCGGCGGATAGGATATTTATTGACTCGTTGCGTCCGTCTGCCCATGCCGGAACCTCACTGCCGGAACCGCTAGAGGTTGAGCCGCTACAGACCATACCTTGGGTAATAGCCATGGGTCGTACATCACGTCCGGAGAGCTCTAAGGCGGGTGACGTGGCGGCGGCCAAAGCTAGGCGCGACGAGCGCTTGGCGAGCAACAGTGCCGCCAGCGGATCCGCTGGGGATGAGGAAACAGCGGGGGAAGACGCTGAGTCCGCGTGGTTCCTCCGGGATGGCACCCCCGTCGACGAGGCGGGAGGGCGGATGACTCTCGCCGCTGTTGGCAAGATGAAGCGGACGTTCCGGCTGCCGGGCTCTGTGAAGCTGCGCCCGCCGACTGCGGATGAGAAAGCGTCAATTCTCCCGGTGGGATTTGCGGCCGTTCACGAAGCGATACTCCGCCAAGGAGTGACATTATCGCTGGTGCCGAATCTGCAAATCCTGGTGTGTGAATTCGGCCTTGCGTTCGGTCAGGTTTGTCCCAACATGTGGCGCCTGCTGCTGGCGATGAACTCCTTGTGGCGGTTGTCCGAATGCGAGGGGCCTACCGTGGCGGAAGTGCTTCACTTCTACGAACTGGTGTACGTGAAGCGCTAGGGTTGCAGAGGGCAAGTGAACCTGAGCCGCCGTCAGGGAGCACCGAAGTTGATAGAAAACCTAAGGGATTCAATGTCCTATTGGCGGGGGACCTTCTGTGTCGCCACGGAGGGATGGGAGTACCAGGCTGGAGCGAACGAAGCAGGGCCGACGTTTAGGATTAAGTCGGAATTCCAACCTATCCGAGGTTGGTGACCAATTTCCGCTGGCGGTAGCCGGCGGGGTTTTTATCTTGAAGGCTTTGTATTCTTACTAATCTAATTGTGTTTGTGCAGCGGGACTGCGGTACAACCTAACGCGGGAGGAGGAGTGTCGCATTGCTCGTATCAAAGGCTGTTGGCGGAACCGTAACCTGCTGGACTTCAGACTTCTGACTGGCTGGGAGTTGCTAGTCGACCAGAAACTTACTCGCTCCGTTGGTAAGAAATTTCCGTCAGACCGATGTTTCGTTTGTAATTAGTCGAGACTGACTGGCTTGATGTATATTTTCCCTGAAACTCCGCCAGGAAATAAGTCGAGTCGCGACGCTTTCGAAAAAGCAATGGACCGCGCCGAGGTGGACAATTATCTGGAGACCATGTACGCCGAAGGGCTGGCAGCCCAACAGACGCTGGTGAACCCCGAGACACTGGCGCTGAGCCAGTCAGAGGTTCCGGTAGTGCTGCCAATGCCACACCACTCCCATCTTGGTGAGGATGGCCTGCCGGTAGTGCAGGCGGGGGTCCCAGTGGCTGGCGGGAAGAAGGGAGGCGCTGCGGCTGGGCAGCAGAAAGATCGGATGCCTGCCAACAGGCGTGGCCCCCAAAAGGAAAAGGCGGTGCCGCCGGCGGATACTGTCATTGCAGCAAGGGAGGAACCGCCGGTGAGGGTGACAAAGACTGCCGCCGGGAACCAGAGGGCGCCGGAGAGAAAACGTCGGCAGGCTGACTCCCCTGACGAGGAAGAGGGGGAGGACATGGAGGTGATCGGCTCGCGCCAACAGAAGAGGGCCCGAGGAGCTCCGTCGAAGACTGCTGTGGTGGAGGGAGAAGAGCCCGCCGCCAACGAGCTAGACTCGTTTGCCGAGTACGCACCGTTCATGACAAATGGGGAGCGGGAGTTTCTCTTCCACCTATGCGAACGGCTAGGGTTCGGCGGCCTAGCGGGTATCTCACGCCCGACAGCAATTGACCAATCGCCCTTCAACTTGGCGTTTGGGCAAATATCGGCGGGACTGTACGACATGTTTGCGGCGGCGTCGAAGCAGCCCATGGTCGAGGGGGAGTTGCGGGAGGAAATTCAAAGTCTCCAGCGGGAGTTGGCGGAGGATAAGGAGAAGCTGGCCGAGGCAGAGCGGCGTCTGACTAAGGCAGAGAGTGACCTTGCCGATGCCCGCGGTAAGCTCCGCGTGTCCATCGAGCGTGACTTGGAGAGGAATGACCGCGTCTCCAAGTTGGAGCGGGACGTTGCGTTGCTGGAGGAGCGGATTGCCGCCAAGGATAAAAAACTTATTATCGTACAGCGGGAGTCTGCCGCCAGGGTGACGGAGTTGAAGCGGTTAGAAGGTGAGGTTGCTCGTCTGAGAGCTGAAGGGAATACCGCTGCGGCAGCCGCTGTCGAGGCATTCAAGCGGTCTGCGGAGTTTAAGAAGGCGATGACTGAGTCGGCGAAGGCCGGGGCCTTGGCAAACATAGATATGCTGAAGCGGAAGGGTGCCATCGACTTTGCCAAAGCGTCGCAGCCTGATGCGCCGCCAACCAGGAGTACGCCGCCGGAGAAAACTGTCGTGGCAGCCCCAGTGGGAGGCGCTCGGTCAGGGAGCGGGGAAAGTGGTGCATATCCGGCGGAAGACTCCCAGCAGACTCCCAACCCCACCCCATCGGAGGTGTCGCGCGCTGGTTTCTTGGCGGCGCACACCCGTGCGGATGGTACCATAGAGACCCCAAGTCCGACAGCGCGAGGGTCCGATCAGACGAGTCGAGCGGTCGTGCCGCCGCCCGCCGGAGCAGAAGATGCCGAAGAGAACCCCTGAGGCCAGTTGGACCGCTCTAGATTTTGCAACTTCCCTATTTCCTTTGTAGCCGTTGAGGCATATCATTTTGTAATGTTTTGCTGAATAATATGAAATTCTGAGTTTATGTTTGCCCCATGTGTTTATACTGTTAGTACTTTGAGTTACATTTTGCTTTTGTCAATCAATGACACATTAAAGGAATTAAAATTGGTCCAAGTGCACCTCGTAGCGGACGAGGTCCGCTGACGATCGCTGGCGTTGCCAGTTGCCCTCAGTGCTAGACTTGGTAACAATGGTTTGAATAATTCCTCGTTTCATTGATAGCTGATTGATCAACGTACAAAAGTGGGGTAGTACCCGTCGGGTAGCTTCCCTTAGCTAAATATTAAACAAAAATTTAGTTAAGTCAAGATGCTCTTGGGTAGCGGTCTGACTATTTGTAATAATACCGAAGGTGTTCAGTATTCCAAGGGTGAGCCGATTTGACGCCATCCTTGTCCATTAAGTAGAAGGTGCCTGGGCTCACGACTTCCACAATGTTGTATGGGCCTTCCCAAGTTGGGCGGAACTTTGTCGGAGGTGGAATGACTTCTTTCATTACCCAGTCCCCCAGTTGGAGGTTCCGGGCCTTGACTCTGGCGTTATAGAAACGCGACACCAGCCTTTTGTTTTGCAAGTTGCGCAAATGGGCCTTGAGTCTTTTCTCTTCTAGGAGGTCCCTGTCCATATTGATGCCGTCACCGTTGGTGTCTGGGCAGTAGCCCTCGACCCTAGCGGTAGGCTGAGTTACTTCAATAGGTAGGACCGCCTCTGCGCCGAACATCATGCAGAAAGGAGTTTCGCCGGTGGCGGTAGTTGGAGTTGTCCGGATGGCCCATAGGACTTCTGGAAGCTTCTCCGCCCATAAACCCTTGGCGTTGTCGAGCTTCTTTTTTAGCAGCTTCTTGATTATCTTGTTCGCTGCTTCGACCTGGCCGTTGGTTTGGGGATGGGCGACAGATGCAAAACTTAGTTTGGTGCCCAAGTTGGCGGTGAACGATATGAGTTCCTTGTTGTTGAACTGTGTACCGTTGTCTGTAATGATTGTGTGCGGGACGCCATTGCGGCAGTAGATGTTCTTCCAGAGGAAGCGAATGACCTTGGCGGTAGTAATTGCCGTTAGTGGCTCCGCCTCTATCCATTTACTGTTGTAGTCGATGGCTACAATGATGTACTTGAAATGGCCCTTGGCGGTTTGGAATTTTCCCATCAAATCAAGGCCCCACGTGGAGTGAACCCAAGGGCCGATGATTACTGACAGAGGTTCTGCCGGTGCATGTGGGAGATCTGCGAACTGTTGGCATTTGTGGCAAGACCTCGAAATTTTCCGGGCGTCATCACCCAGTGTGGGCCAGAAGTAGCCTTGTCGCAATGTGCGGTTGGCCAATGATCTGGCACCTGAGTGGTTTCCACATTCTCCGCCGTGGATTTCCACCAAGACGATCTTTCCCTCCTCTGGGGTTAGGCAGCGGAGGTTGGGGTAGGTGAACCCCTGGCGGTACAGCTTGCCATTCTGAATGTTGTAGCGGGTTGCTCTCCGCTTGAGCTGTCTTGCCTGGATCTTATCCTCTGGCAATGTGCCGTTGCGCTTATATGCAATGATCTCGTCCATCCAGCTGGAGTTGACTTCAATGTTGAAGATCTCCGCCAGGGTCTTTGTGATGCTTGGCCTGTCAAGGTATTCTACCCTTGTGTCCGCTGGACTCTGATGTGGCTGGGCGGTTGCCAGTCTCGCCAGTGAATCAGCCTTGGCGTTCTTTTCCCTGGGGATTTGTGTGATGTTGTGGAATTTGAACTTTTTTAGCAACGTTTTGACGTACCCCAAATATGCCGCTAACTGCTGGTCCTTGGCTTGGAAGCTGTCGTTGACCTGGTTAACGACTAGCTGGGAGTCGCTGAATATGTTGACGCTGTCAGCCCCTGAGTCAATGGCGAGGAGTAGACCGGCGATGAGTGCCTCGTACTCCGCCATGTTGTTCGAAGCTTTGAAGTTGAATTTTCACGCATACTCCGCGTTCAGTCCCCCGGGTCCTGTTAAGATGATTCCGGCGCCGCTGGCCTTGGCGCTGGCGGAGCCGTCCACATGCAGGTTCCAGTCTGACTGTGGGGGAGCTACCTCCTCAACGGTTACCATTTCTGTTCCGGGACTTGTCTCAACACCGGGCTCCGGCCGTCGCTCGGTTAGCTCAGCGATGAAGTCCGCCACTGCCTGGCCCTTCATGGCGGTTCTTGGCCTGTAATCTATGTCGAATTCGCTGAGCTCGATGGCCCACTTGCTGAGGCGCCCCGAGTGCTCAGGGTTCTGCATCACCTGCCGCAGCGGCTGATTGGTTAACACATGGATCGTGTGAGCCTGGAAGTATTGCCGGAGGCGTCTGGCAGCAACGATAAGTGCGAGGGCCAGCTGCTCCAAGGGAGGATATCTTGTTTCTGCTCCGTTCATGCCTCTGCCGGCGTAAAACACTGGAAGCTCATCTTGGCCTTCCCGCCGGACAATGGCGCAACTTACCGCCGACGCCGAAACCGCCAGGTATATGAATAGTGTTTCTCCTTGCACAGGAACATAAAGGAGAGGGACTGCCGCCAGGTATTCCTTTAAGCCCTGGAACGCCGCCTGGCACTCCGGGTTCCAGTCGATGACCTTCTTGTGCGTTGTTTTGAGGAGTTTGAAGAATGGGGCGCACTTATCAGTGAGTCGAGAGATGAACCGAGAAAGGGCGGTTAACTTGCCTTGGAGGCACTGGACGTGTACCTTATACTCAGGGTCCGCCAGGTCAAGGATGGCCTGGACCTTGTCTGGGTTAGCCTCGATGCCTCGCTCGCTGACGATGTATCCCAGGAATTTGCTAGCGGTGACCGCAAAGAAACACTTCTCTGGGTTGAGGCGCATGCCGTAGGCCAAGAGAATGGTTACTATGACCTTGAGGTTTGCCACATGTCCGCTGGCCTTTACGCTTTTGACTAACATGTCGTCCACGTAGACCTCGATGATTTTTCCCAGAGGCTCAGCGAACATGGCGTTCATCAACCGCTGGTAAGTTGCACCGGCGTTCTTCAGACCGAAAGGCATGACATTGTAGCAGTAGAGGCCTTTGTCGGTGGTGAAGGTGGTGCATTCCTGGTCGCTGGGGTGCATCTTGATCTGATTGTATCCGGAGAAAGCGTCCATCATGCTGAGGAGCTCATGTCCGGCAGTTGCATCGACTAGCTGATCGATACGAGGTAGCGGGAAGCTATCCTTTGGGCATGCCTTGTTGAGATTTTTGAAGTCGACACACATCCGCCACTTGCCGCTAGCCTTCTTGACCATTACCAGGTTTGAGATCCACTGGGGATAGATAACTTGGCGGATGAACCCAATGCCCTGGAGTTTTGCGACCTCCTCTCTGATTGCCCGGTATTTTTCCTCATCAAAGGCCCTTCGCTTCTGCTTGATGGGATAAAAGGAGGGTTTGATGGTCAGTTTATGAGTGATAATGTCAGGAGAGATACCTGGCATGTCCGCGTATGACCATGCAAAGACGGCGGCGTTATCACGTAGGAACTGAGTGAGCTCTGCCTCCACCTCTGGGTTTAGATGGGCGCCTATGCGGACTGTCCGCTCAGGGTGTTCGTCCGAGAGGCAGACAACCTTTAGTGACGTGTCAGGGTCGACCGGCTCCTTCCTTACATACTTCTCCTCTTCATCCCTAGGATCCTCAAAGATGTTTGGTGGCGGTGCCTCATTACCCACTGTCAGAATTTCATGGCGGCGCGTCGACCGCGCTATAGTTGTTGAGTAACATTCTCGTGCCAGCTGTTGGCTTCCCCTGACACAGCCCGTGCCGTTGGGCGTGGGGAACTTCATAAGGAGCATGTACCCGGCAATGATGCACTTGAGCTTGTTAAGTGCTGGTCGACCGATGATGGCGTTGTACGAACTGAAGCAGTCGACAATAATGAATTCTGTATGTACCTCCGCCATGCAAGGGCTAGTACCAATAACCAGCCGCATGTAATCTGACCCCAGCGGTTGTGTGACGTCACCGGAGAAGCTGAGCAGTGGCTCGTGATCCTGGAGCAGTTTTTTGTTCCGCTTGAGATGGTCGTAGCAACCATTGAAGATGACGTTGACAGCGGATCCACTATCCACCAAAATTCTCCCCACCGAGAATTTGCCCAGAATGGCATCGACCAAGAATGGGTCGTCATGGGGTAAATGCACTCCGCGCTCTTCCTCCTCCGAAAAGGTAATAGGTTCCCAACCTGATTTCGGGAGTTTGGCGGATCTTTCGTAGCGGATATTGCAGACTTCCTTTGGGTGATTAGCGCGTGCATAGCGCTTCCTTGCCCTGTGAGACATGCTGGTGATTGGGGCACCGCCATCGATGGTGTTGATGCGGCCCAAGGTCTCAACGTTGGCAATTACTGGTGGTGGCTGACGCACCTTGAACTGGTCCATCTTGCCATCACGGTACAAGGTCTCAATGGCCGTTTTGAGAGCATTGCAACTGTTGGTATTGTGGCCGCTGTCCTCGTGGTATTTGCACCACTTGCCGGTGTTCCTGGGCTTGCCCGTTTTTGGGTATTTTGGAGGGGGTGGCGGTGGGATCTGATCCTTGCACTGATTGTAGATGTCTTCATATGAGGCAGTCAGGACCGTGAAAACTGCATACCGCTGCGAGGACTCCGCCTGCTTGTTGCGGTTATCCCCATGGGTTGGGCGGTTTCCCTTATGGTATTGCTGGTCCTTCTGCCGCTTGCTCTGGTGGTGGCCCTGTTGCCACTCCCTTTTCTTGTCAGTTGATGGTGCTGAGGGGGTCTTGCTAGCGGTTTCCTGATGACTGGAAGATGGCTGTGTTGATTTTGGTGTTAGTGGTGGCGGTGGGGTTTCTCCGTATGTGATGAATTCCGCCTGGGCGTGAATGACCGCCTCACTCATGACGTGGTCATACGTCGCATTGGGATGATTGTAGTTGAGGTGATAGAGGAACGGTCCCTTGAGCTGTCCCTTCCTGAAGGCCGCCGACGCCATCGTTTTGTCTAGGTCACGGCACTGAGATGCTGCCGCCCGCCACCTTGTGACGAAGGCCTTCAGTGACTCGTCCTCCCCCTGCTTGACGCTGAACAGCTGACTTGTGTTGTGATGACCAGCGGATAATAAGATGAACCGGGAGAGGAAAGCATGGGATAGTGCATTGAATGAACTGACAGACCCCGGCGGACACTCAAAGAACCAGTTCATTGCCTCGCCATCCAACGTTTCGCTAAACAAGTGGCACAAGGTGGCGTCGTCGAACCCCTTGTTGTTGGTGACCTTCTTGAAGGTGTCCATGTGGACGAAGGGATCAGACATTCCACCGTAATGCGCCATCTTTGGGGTTTTTGCATATGCCGGTCTGACAGCCTGCAGAATGGCAGCGGTGAAGGGCCCGGGTCTGGAAGCGAAGAGCGGATTCTGAGTTGGCGCTGGGACGCCTGACTCCGCCCGGATCAACCTCTGCTCCAGCTGGTGCATCCTTTCCAATATCTGGGCGGTTGCATCGTTGGTGGAATCAGCCTGAACAACCCGCTGGGACAGCCCGCGCCTTGGCACATGCGGAATATTCGCGGTCCTTGCCCTAGCCTCCGAGCGGTTGGTGTGCGGGAGTGATTCCGCTTCTTGTTCTAACATGGGTTGGGGTATGGGCGGTGGTCCCATTCCCAATAACTCGGGTGGGTTCAGCGGCACCTGCATCTGTATGACCGGCCCCGGCCCCAACGTTTCGGTGCCGGGTCGGCTATGCCTGGTGCTATGTGACTGCTCGCTCTGTGCTGGGCGGGCGGTGGCCTCCAGCGTCTTCTTTAATTCCTCGAAACGTGTCATGAGCGTAGCCACCTGCCGCTGGGCCTCAGCCTTTTCCTTGCGTTCCGCCTCACGCTCCTTGTTTGCCTTGTGAAGATCCGCCAGTGCTAGCTCGTACATAGTGACGAGATCTTGGACCGGCGGGCGGCTGCTGCTCTGATTTGCCTCACCGCCGGGGTTGGCCGGGGTTGTGAATAGTGCGCGGTTAACGCCTACTGCTGGGTCGGGAGGTTGGGGGACGGCGGGATGGTCTGCCTGCCCTTCAGCGTTTCCCCCGCTACCGTTAGTCATGGTGATTGTGGTGGGATGGCCTTTTGTTCAAGGATTCCCACAGACGGCGCCAATGTTAATGTTTAAAAGTTCGGCGGTAGCTGAACCTTTGTTAACGCTGATCCGGTGGGCGGATCGATACTTATGGTGTTCTCAAAGCCTCCGCTACCTGTCAAGTAAAATACAAAGGGCGTCAGAGGGAGACCGCGTTGGGCGGTCTTCAACTCTCCGATGCCCAAGTTAGTCAATGTATTTATGTTGACAAAGTAACAGTAGGTAAAGTATTGAATGCGTAATTAATGAGGAGAGAGGAGAGGACCTTTTATAGGTGAGGAAGAGGTTGATCTTCTCTTTGTTTTCGATGTGGGACTGATATGCTTCAGTTCCCAGTTTCAGAAGCTTCTGATGCCATCTTGGCGCGGCGCGTGGCGGCGCGTTGGCGGCGATCTGGAGGTGGTCCGACGTTGGGGCTGTAGCCCGCCTGGCGGTGTGTCTGCATGTCATTCATTTGATTGGAATCAGTACCTTCGGCGGTACAATGAGCGTAGCCCGTTAGAGCTAATTATGCTTGCAAATGTACATGTATGTACAGTTTTTAATCCCTTATTTTAAGAAGGATTTTAATTGCACTCTCATATTGGAAGTGAAGGAATTTAAAGAGAAAATTGATGATAAGTCATATATAAACTAAAGAGATAAGGTACGTCCTTTGTCCTTTAATTCCGATCTTTAATTCTATTTGTTATTTTATTTATTTATATATATTTATATATCTATTCTTTAATACAACAAGCAAGACTGTGAGGACAGCTTCCTCCCGGCAAATTCAAAAAAATGCTGGGGACATAGAAATGGATAGACAAGTACACCAGACAGTCTATTAGGACTTTGGAGAAATATGGCATAAGTTCGTAATTTCATCTGCTTTTGTGTCATGGCACTGCAAGAGGGATTAAAGAAAAAATAAATAAAGAAAATAGCATTATTTAAAACTTGAAATTAAGCTGCTGGGAGCTGTTTTGCCAACCCATGCCCTATCTGATCTTCATAGCCAAATCCCACCATTTTATACGCTGATGGCATACAAACTTACCCACCCCCATAGAAATCCTTTAGTTTCATAAAGTGTTATACATAATCATGAGAAATAATATTTGAACAGAAGTTCACTCCGGTAGAGTTATGCTGTTCTTGCCTGCCTGGTCTCCACGGGCAAAAAAGAGACTGGTCTCTTTCTGACCCAGGTCACTCACCAGGTCAGTTTCCTGACTCAGGTGGTGACCCAGCATGCCCAGCTTCCAGCGTGGGCCAACTGAAAACGTGGCTGACGCCAGTAAAACAGTCAAAAAATAGGAAGCGATTGCAATGGCGTCATTTAGCTAAAGGTCATGGGAGTTACACAACTCATAAGAGCTGGTTGTTGAGTCATTTAGCTAGTTAGAGCAAGTCGAGAAAAGGCAAAGTCGAGAAGTCAAGAATTCGACCAGTCAAGTTACTGTTCACTGCCACTGGATATGGGTTTGCACCCGTTGTTTTTCTTGACCGGTCAAGACTGTTCATCTTTCACTGTTCATCAATTTTAACTATATACATGTTAATTGTAAGCCGTAGGATTGCCCATTTAATTGAAATGAAGGGCTGAGATTAATTGACCGTTAGGCCCGGATTTCAAATAGGACCAATGGCTACCTTCCACGTGGCATGCCGGCCCCCCTCTCTCTGTCGCTACGCGACAAGCGACTGGCTTCACCTTCTGTGGGTTGCGGCGCCACGCGTCGGCTTGTTGTCCTCTACTTCCCTCCCTCGGCGCGTCGTTGGTTGCTGAGAAGTGCTAACGTCAGCCACGTGAAGCGCTTGGCTTGTGTGGCATGTGAGCTTGGCCGGTCATCAAAATAGTCATGGAGATGACTATTTCCTTGGCTGTAGTCATGAAGGGCTGGGTTTTGCCCGGTCAAACTTCTTCCGCTGCAAACTGATTTCTCCTTCAGTCGGTCACCACATCAGCAATAACTTGACTATGACCAGTCAAGTTCACACCGCTGAACTTGCTCTTAGTCAAGCTCCGTAGCTCCGTATTTTATATCACGGCGAGCTCTACAAGTACATCAAACTACCATGATTATTAGTTGCTAATAAATAACAAATACTAGTTGGTAACCATGAAGACTTGAAATTTTTTATTTACAGAAGCAACTGATCATAATCCATAGAAAAAGACTTCTACTATAGGTATTAGTTCATAACTTCATTTTGGGATTCCCCGACTGCTTTATATTACCAACTTATCATGCATGTGAAAAAAACTAAGTGAGAAATTACTGTCAACTTCTTTAATTCCGAAGAACTGACTAGCTTTGTCTTACAATATTTAGTGTCATTCACAAACTGAGTGCTATCTCATACTTTCATGTATCTCCATGAATGCTACAAATCCACATGATCTAAAATAATAAGTTCTCAGATACAAAATGCAGTGCACTGGCTTTCACTATATATAGAATTGTAGATAAAGGTTGGAGGCAACTTACAAGAGCTGGTTTGAGACTTTGAGTTGTGTAGCTAGTAAGTCGGGCTGTACGCATCTTATAACATGGCAACTTGGCAAGCTCTACAAGTAGATCCAAACTCAACTGGCATGATTATTAGTTGCTAATAAACAATAAATACTATATTTTCCTGTTTATTTAAGAAAAATTTGTACGCAACTGATCATAATCAATAAAAAAAATGAGTAGAGAGAAATTAATATTTGAATGCTACAAATTCACATGAACAAAAATAATAAGTTTCCAGATACAAAATGCGGTCCACTGGCTTTCTCGTTTCTCCATGGCATTGGAGCTAAAGGTCGTAGGAGTTACAACTTTACAAGAGCTGGTTGTTGAGTCATTTAGCTACTATTTTATAAAAATGGCGAGCTCTACAAGTACACCAAACTCAACTAGCATGATTATTAGTTGTTAATAAACAACAATACTTGCTAGTTGGCAACAATAGTATTAAAAAGACTTCAAATTTTTTATGTAACGAAGCAACCGATCATAATCTATAAACGAAGACTTCAACATAATCTGCAAAAGGAGACTTCAACTATGAGTATTAGTTCATATTGAGATCCCCTGTACGTGACTGCTCCATTTTACCGACTTATGTGGAAAAACTAATTAATAAGAAGTTGATGTCGAATAAAACAGCCATAGAGCAATGTGAACATCAAGTAAATATAGCCCTAAAGTGCGTGTCAAGGTGGCAATTGTCAAAGCATGTGATTCAGAAGTATATACAACCGGCTTTTTTAATTCTGAAGAACTGACTAGTTTTGTCCTGCAATATTTAGTGTCATTCACAATCTGAGTATACTCTCATACTTTCCCGTATCTCCATGAATACTACAAATACACATGAACTAAAATAATTTCTCAGATACAAAATGCAGTGCACTGGCTTTCTCTATGGCATCGTAGCTAAAGGTCGGAGGAATTGCAACTTACAAGAGCTGGTTGCTGAGTTGTCTAGCTAGTCGAGGTACGCATCTTATAACATGGCAACTTGGCCAGCTCTACAAGTACTTCTAAACTCAGAAGTTGGAAAAACATATGATTCAAAAGTTGAGGACTCATTTTTTCTTCTTGTTTTTGATAATAATATATATATATATATATATATATATATATATATATTTTTTTTTTTTTTAAAAAGACTTTGTATTGCAATATTGCCGAGTACTCTCTCATACTTTTCTCTGTCTTCATGAAAGCCTTTGTTCTTGATCTAAGCTAAAGCCCAAGAAAACAGCTCCCATGCTGAAAGAGCGTTACGCTGATTGATTTCATGTATCCTGCTGATTCCGGTCAACAACAGGTAGTTTTTGGTAGCTTTATTCTCTTTCTCAAATAAGTCTTGGTGTTCCAAATTTCTACTTTGTTGTCACTTGATTTGATTGTCCATTTTGCTTTTAGTTTCTCTTTAATTAGCCGGAATCTGCCTTTTACTTTGTAGTTCAAAGGTGAAAGAAGAGTCCTAATCTTGTTTACGATCAAGGTAGTTTAAGTTCTTAACAATTCAATTGGAAGAAGATGTCCTAAATTCATAATTCCACCCGATATAAAATTCACAAGTCATATATAAGCCAAAGAGATAAGGTACATTCTCTAGTTCCGATCTTCAATTTTATTGATTATTTTATCTTTTTGAGAGTCATGGAGATCCAATTTCCTTCTTCAATTTTGCTCTGCATCATAAATTCTTGCCCTTTGACTTTTTGATTAATCATTTATACTCATTTTTGAAATGTTGATGTAAAGGACATCTTTCTATCGTATATTCCTAATTATATGTAGAATATGATCTCAAAACTTTTACGATGTTAATGGTGGGTTTATTACCACCCAAACAGTTACTCATTAAACCACCATACATGCTAATTAGTCTTTACAAGTGTTTTTCAGCTTCTAAAAAGGTTCATTACACCATACGGAACTTACCAAATACCCTCACCTTCATCTCTTATCTTTTGACATTTGTTTCCTTTTCTATTATCTCTATATGCATTATATCTATGTATCTTTCAAGGTTGGGTGATCAAATCAGTAACATAAAAAGGAATTGGGTGACTGAAATTGTCTACTAGTTCTTAAACAACTCTTTTCTCTTTTGTTTGGAATTTTGATTTTAGTTTTGTAAACACGGTTTGAGGTGATTCATGTGAGTTTTGTTGATCACTGATCAAGTCCGCATGTTTTTTTTTTTTGAAAGTTGGTATGTGTTTCGCATTATTACTAGAATTAATTATATTTTATCCCAAAATAATGAGGTTGTTTTATCATTTGATTTTCATTTGAATTGTTAGACATTTTCCTACCTGGAGTTAAATACTTTGTAAAAAAAATATGTATGTTGCTTTTGTGTCATGGCACTGCAAGAGGGATAAAAAAAATATTAAAGAAAATACCATTAATTAAAAGTTAAAAGCTGCTGGGAGCTGTCTTCCCAACCCATACCCTATCTGATCTTCATAACCAAATCCCACCATGATTATATGTTCTCAGATAAGATTTGATAGCATACAAACCCACACACATAGAAATGCTATAGTTTCAAAAGAAGTCTCATACAAAATCATAAGAAAAATATTTGAACAAGAAGTTCACTACCCTCCCTTAGAGCAAGTTCAGCGGTGCTGTTCTTTGCCTGGTCTCCACCGGCAAAAAAACAGACTGGTCTCTTCTTGACCAAGGTCAGTTTCCTGACCCAGGTGGTGAGTGGTGACCGAGCATGCCCAGCTTCCAGCGTGGGCCAACTGAAAACGTGGCTGACGCTAGCGAAACAGTCAAAAGATAGGACCCAATTGCAATGACACCTATTGCGCCGTTTCTTGTCTTGTAGTGCAATATTAACCTTCTCCCATGCACGTGGCTTCTTCTCATTGGATGGGCTTCAATTTCATGCTGCTACGTGGCTTCGTCCCAGAATGAATATGTATATTCACATGAGGAGTGAGGACTAATGAAATGGCTGTGCATGTTAATTGTTGAGAGCGATAAATACAGAGAGCATTCTTTGAAAATTAACAAAATATCAAGATACAGCTTCATTAAAATATTCTAAAAAGTTGTAAAAAATTCTACATAAATACCTAAAAAAATTTTAAAAAATTTTAGGTAAAGAAAATTTATTTACATCAGTAGGTTTTCCAAAATGTTCATCACTACTATTTATTTACATAATATATCTCTCATTTACAATATATAAATTAATAAAATATTGAACGAACAATGTCCTGATCCAGTGATCGACTCAGACACAACGGATGAAAACATACATAAAATAATAAATAGTGTTCTGACTAAGTGACCCAACGGATAAACTTGCCCTTATTTTGCGAGGTGCATACCTCAGTCCTTATCGTGCATTAACAAGAAACATAGTGGCGTCATAGTGGTAGCCCTTTCATTAGCTGGAAAAAAAAAAAAAAAAAAAATTCATCATAGCTTCATAGCAAAAGTCCACCTTTTTCTAATCTCATTGCAACAGATATAACCAAAATCTGTAGAAACATAAATCTTTTCACAAAACCCATATTTTTATTTTCTTTTTTTACCTCAGGCTCGTTCAATGTCTCTAAAGTGTCTCCCATCCCAGTCAACCGATTGCTGCTCCCATCACATGTTCCCAGCCTACAAGAATCGACGATCTGAGGCAGTGCATCATAACCTCATAACCTACCTCAACAAGCTCTCCGACCGAGACTTTGGCCATGGCCACAACTGACCTCGTGTCTATTCCTTATCAGGATGTTGGCATTTGCATCGTTCTTTTTGAAGCTATTCATGGACGCTAGCCATTGGCGGATCCTGTATCCAAAATTGGGATGTGTTGAAATTGTTTTCTTTCTCAACATATAGAGAATTAGTGCAGAGCCAAGAAACTGAGTTGATAATTTCATGATACTTAACTTACTATTTGTTTGGATAATATAGTCTGCCAGAAAAGACTTCAACTATACTTTAGCGTATTAATTAAATGTACATTTAAGTTAGATTGTTTTGTGTAGTAGGAGGCACTTGTAGTCGTTTTCTTTCTCAAATTAGGGTGCATCCTAATTTTACTCTCATTCGGAAATCTCTTTTATTTGCCTACATTCGGAAATCTAAGTTCATAATTTGAACAGTCAAAAGTTAAATCAATCATTAAAGACTATCTATAAAATATCAATGTAATAAAAATTGTTAACTCATTCAATTGTATCAAACAAATGAACGCTTGATTATGAGATTGTTAACTTCCACTAAAATTGCTCATTTGTTTGATGTAATCGAATAAGTAAATGATTTTTGTTTACATTGATTTTTTGCAGAAATGATGTTTAATGATTGATTTAACTTTAAACTGTTAAATCATGGATTTTGATTGCCGAATGTATGCAAATATGAGAGAGTTTGGAGAAATAGGTCCAAACCAGTTTGGAAATCTCTATCTCTCTCTCTCTACCTACCTACGGTGGCTATGTAGGGCCCAACTTATGAGAAACAGTATTGAAAATTCTTCGGCAGTATCACTCTTAAAACTAAACTGCCCAAATCCTGTAAAAACGATTTCAACACTTGGCAAAAATTACCAACCCCAACACCTAGTGCCAATATGCTCCCCAAATAGTAGCAAAACGATTTCAACACTTATAACATCACAAATTACCAATCTCAACATCTAGCCCAACTTGGGAGAAACTGTACCAAAAATTTGACAAAATCACTCCTAAAAATGGACTATTGAAATCATGTAAAAATGATTTCAATACTTCTAATAGCACAAGTTACCAACCTCAACACTTGGACAGGTTTCGGTGACCTTGCAACCAATGGCGGAGCTAGGATTTTGAAGTTAATGGGGCAAAATAAAATAATAATAATAATAATATCAAATATAAAATTCTCTAAATGAAATTTACATCTTATCTATTTTAACGAGATTTCATATTTTAAAATTATTTCATATTAGTCTTATAACTTATACTAGTAAAAATGTATTCCTTAATATGAAATAATATAGAAAATTTTGTTTTTGAGAATTATAGATAAAGAAGATAGGTGCAATGAAAACTAAAAACTGGCTACGACAATTCACAAAAAATTAGCTCACTTTAATATATATAGAGGCATAAATTACATGACGATTATTATTAGGGAAAATCGTCCAAACAGTGTCCAGACTTTTTATTGTGAAATTTTAATTAAAACTCTCAAGTACACAAATCGTCGTTAGTATAGTGTGCAAGTACAAGGTCGTTCCAACTGATGATTGATAATCAAATTAAATCCTAACCTAATTAATCCAAATACAAAATCACATAAACAATCAAGCTAAAGAAGATATGGCTTTTGGATTTTCAAATAAACAAATAATGGGAAAATTAAAGAAAGAAACAAACAGCAAAGTTTATAAATTACAAAAATGATAGAACCTAGAGTATCGAAATAAACCACTAACAATCCTATTTATGTTTCAATACAATTAACGGATTCTTTTGTTTCTTTTGATGACAATTCCCGTATCTAAGTCTAGGTACGGCACTTAGACCATAGCTTTCCTTAAGTGTATGATTCCCTCCAGGTACGGCAGAGGCCGTATATCCTAGCATGCAGTTTATCTAGATACGGCATAGATTTAACACATAGGACTCATTACGTTCTAGAAAACAAGGGAATCATGCAAACCATTACTTCAGGTATGATAATAATGTAATTCACAACACTTAATCACAAGAAGCTAATTTGAACTATATTGCAGGTACGCCTCAAATTCATCTTCTAATTACTAGATGCAAAGCCCTAAGGTGATCAATCAAAGAACTTAAACATAAAGCGTCAATTCAAATAGTGACTAAGAATTCATCATAAAAAATTTATAAATCCATCAATATAACATCAAAGTACATAAAATATCATGATAGGGCACCATCCTAATCCTAGAAAAAGGTTTAGCAAAAGATAATTAAGTAAAACATAAAAAGAATGGAAGGGAAAAGAAAGGGAAGATAGATGAGCCGTCTCCACTCCTTAGGCATCTTCAATGTGCTCTGGACACGTTCTCCTCATGTAAAATTCATGCTCCTTTATCTAGGAAAGATTTCTGCTCATCTTTGGCTTCATGTTTCCTTGTAAAACTTGGGTTTAGATTCCTTTCTTCATTTGGAATTGGAAAACCTTGAAATATCTCTTGTGGAAGTAAGAATAAGTTCCTCATTGAATTCTCATCTGAATTAACTTCCTTGAAACATTAGGATTGATGATCTTGTACTACGGAACTTGAGTTCTCCACAAATGTTTGTAAATTCCCGAGCAGATTTCCTGTTCTGACCTATCTTCGCTCAAACAATCATAACTTTCCATGCATATAAGACTCATTGTCTAGTTTGATCTGGTACTTTCTCAGTAATTCAGAGAAGTTGGATGTTCTGCACAGGCAGATTCCCAGTCTCAGATTGCACATTGCCGTTCAATCCTACTTGGCTTATTTTGGCTTCTTTTCTTCTTTCTATGGAACAAAACCTACAAAAACACTAAAAAATGTAAATGAATCATAAATAAGGAGAATTAAACATAAAAACCAAGATTACGAGGCATAGAAATATAGGATAATATGAGCACATCACTTTTCTGAACTTTAAATTTCATACCTATACTTCAAAAAACATCAAAATGGTACCTGAATGTTTGAGCCCGACCCAATTTCCATACCTAGCAACAGAAAAATTGTTAACCCTGTTAACTTTCAAGGGGTAAATCCGGTATTTCATGTGGTTTGAGATCAGATGCGGAGCTCTATAGGGAACCCTTTACCTGGTTTTGCCTCTCAATCTCCTCGAGCCACCCCGAAACTCCTCGTCTGGCTCATCTTCTTCGTCTCCGTCACTTACATCGTCTACACCGTCAATGTCGTCTCCACCTTACAGACTAGCGGTATCCGGATTAGACTCATCTGCACATCCTCTTCATACATTGAAGCTCTGGCCACATCATAAGGCGCCGACGAGTCAGTCATACTCGGATTTTGTGGGTTTGAAGAACCAAATTGATGCAGCTTGAAATTCTGGGTTTCAAGAATGAAATTGAGCCCAAAACCCGACTCCACCGCTCTTCAATGCTATGTTTATATACTCACAGTTCTAGGTTTGAAGAAACAAATTGATGTAGCTTGAAATTTTATTCATGTCCCAAGTCCCAACCCTCTAGTTATGGAGGATCGCGAAGATGTGTATGCATATGATGATCCTGAAGATTATTATCCCTACGATGATGAAGAAGATGACCTAGATGAAGCTTACTTAAGCAATTCATCAAGTATTAGTATTGGTAATCAAATGTAGGAAGATACTGGGTATGTGAGCGCTGGACTGCAAGAAGCAAGGCATGTCCACAAATAAAATATCCAGGAAGCAGGAGCTAGTTCTTCTCGTGAACCTAGAAAGAAACAGGCTTCAATGGATAAAAGTGGGAGATAGGCAAATAAGGCACTTAAGCGAGTATCAACCATCGCCAGCCACCATCAACCACCCCAACCCATCTTCTTGCATCAATTTTATCAATTGGGTGTGAACAAATTGGACTCTTTCTCTCTCAAATTTCTGGGATTGCAACTTGAGATTTGTTGTTTTACAATCCACATTTTAAGGTTCCTCTCTCAGTGGTATGATATTTGAACCTTCAAATAATACTTCATGTTCAATCTAGGATTGAATTCAGTTAATTGGTTGAATTTGGGGTCAAGATTCAGTTAAAGGGTTCGATTTGGGGCTAGGTGTTCCATTATAAATGGAAAAGAGGGATATGGAAGATATAGTATCAACTTGGTTTGGCTTTTTGGTGAAGCTGCCTTTTGGGGTTATGGGAAGGTCGTGGAGGGAAATAATGGTCTGGCTAGGTGGAGAAAAGGGTTGTTGATGAACGCTGAATGAAGACTTGAGAGAGGGCCGAGAGAAGATAGAACAAAGAGAGTAATTGTATTTTCACTATTTTGAATTTTGATGAAAAGAATCAGAGTCGATGTGGTGGCCAATAGGTGGTTTCAGAGGCGGCCGGGGGGGGGGGGGGGGGGGGGGGGAGGTAGCAAAATGGGGAAGGTGTTTATAGTTTTGCTTGTCACACATGAAGTACCAGATTTACGTACCCCTTGAAAATTAACGGGATTAACGATTTTACTGTTACTAGGTATGGAAATTGGGTCAGGCTCAAACACTCAGGTACCATTTTGATATTTTTTGAAGTATAGGTATGAAAGTTAATAGTCCGAAAAAAGTCCAAACACTGTTTGGATGATTTTTCAATAGACTAGCGCAAGGGCAAGTCTGTGACTCTATGAGTAATAACTAGTAAGAAATGGAATCTAAATTAGTATGCTAGTTAAATATGTTTAATGTTGACCAGTGAGTATATATAATAGGGGGCTGAAATTTGCACACCCTATTTTGCATCCTACAAACCCCTTGTGGTGCTTTTACCAAATGACCCCTATACTTTTCTGTCTCATCCTCTCCCTTCCACAGCCTAAAACTAAAACTCTCCCTCCCTCCCTTTCTCCCTCCTCTCCAAATCTCAGACCCTCATAGCAATGGCAGCTAGCCCACTCGACTCAATCCTTACTGCCTCAACCATTCTCGATCGGAAAAGATTGGTACCCAAACTTATCGTCGGCGCAAATATCACAGACGGACCCGGTTGTAAAAGGGTTTGTTCTTCGCTTTTTGAAGTGGGTTTTGGTGGGTTTGAATCGGAGGATCCGAATCTCCTCCTCGTCGCCATCGCCATCGTCGGGTTCATCGGAGAGGTCGATAAAGGTGGGTTCTTTGGTCAGGGAGGGAGATGATCTGGGGGCAGATGGGTTTTTGCGATCGTCGTGGAGGGCGATCACGACTGCTGAGGAGCTGTGGGTTTGAATCAGAGGATCCGAATCTCCTTGTCGTCGGGTTCATCGAAGAGGTTGATAAAGGTGGGTACTTTGGTCGTGGAAGGAGATGATCTGGGGGCAAATGGGTTTTTGCAATCGTCGTGGAGGGCAATCGTGGCGGCTGAGGAGCTGTGGAGAATCGGAGGGAAGATGACGTCAGCGTCGACGTTGTCGTCGTCGACAATGATGTTCTTCCTACGACGTATTGAAGAACATCAGTGGGCTTTCGATTCGGAGTTGGCCGAAATCTTTGACGAGTGGAACAATTTCATTATATACCTTTTGATTATTGATTCCATCACAAAAATCAATTTCATTCAAGACATCAGACACATGATATGCAGCTTGCAAGGGTCATCATTAGGTTAAACAATCATCATCATTCTGGGTTCTGTGGATGGAAAGAGGAGGGAGGGGGAGAGAGAGAGAGAAGGGTAGTTTTGGAAGAGATTTATATTGAGTTGATAAGAAATATTAAAAAAAGGTAAAGGGTGTGTAGAATGCAAAATAAGGTGTGCAAATTTCAGCCCCCTTCCCCATATAATATATTAAGAATCATGGTTTGGTTGCTGTTTGGAATGGGTTCTATGACTTCTATCATCTATGAGCAAAATTGTCACTGGTTTTGGTGTCTCTCGAGGAGCTCGCTCATTTCAACTACTCCTTTTGAGAGTTGCTTACGTCAACCTAATTATGGGTTTCAACTCATGGGCTAGCAGTGCGTGGGATTACCTTATTGCCCTCTACAGTTTGTTTCCATTGCAAGCTTTTTTTTTTTTTTTTGGATAATTGAGGGCCAAAAGGCCCAGAAACAAAGAAGAAGAAACTACACATCATAAACTACATTTCTAAATCTAGGACTTTCACACAAGTCGTCAAGGAAGGAAGGCATCACTTGTGGAGGAGGTTGCTCCATGAAATGCACTCAAATGTCAGTGTCCAAACCAGCCTTGGAAAGCACATCAGCAACCTGGTTAATTTCCCTCTAAACATGTGTTATCTCACAACTCCATAACTGTCTTCTCAAAGAATTGTAGCAGTCAATGATGGTTTTTAGAGGATGTAGCTCATCCACTCCATGATTGATTAAACTCACCAGGACCTCATAATCACACTCAACCAAAAGATGGTGGCATTGGGAGGCAGAAACCATCTTTAACCCAAGCAATTAGACCCACGCTTTAGCCTGCAAAACAGATCCACAACCTAAATTTGCGGTGAAACTAGAAATCCACCAACCTGTGTGATCCCTTAAGACATCACCAGCAGCAATATTACCATTTTGTTGCCTAGCACCATCAACATTTAATTTGTAAAAATTTGTAGGGGGCTTAATCCAAAACATACCAATAAAAGTTTTCTTGGATTTCCTTGTAATAGTATCATTTGCAGACATCCATTCTTTAGCTGCATCAATAATCACCTTGCCCGGATTAAATAGGAAATGAAAATCATTGTCAAAGACTGATTTGTTCCTCCATTTCCATAAGTACCAACATGTATACACAAAGATAGTACACCATTTCAGATTGCCATAGCAGGGTTTCTTGTAATGAGTATTAGCAAAAAACCATCCAAACCAATTTAGCTGCATAGTTCTTGAAATAGAGTCCAGGCATATGATTTGACTCCATACTCTCTTAGCAACAGGGCAATCACGGAGAAGGTGAGTAAGGGTCTCAGGTTGATCATGAAACACAGGGCAGTAACATTTTGTGGTCAACCTCCTTTTGCTTCTTTCAACATTAGTGAGAATCTCACCATGACAAAGCAGCCAAAGGAAAGTCTTCAACTTAGGAAGAATAGGAAGTTTCCATAGGAAATACCAAGGGAACTCCTCATAGTGTTCTTCATTCAATATAATATGATAAGTAGATCTCATAGTGAAGTGACCATTACTGGTACCCTTCCAAATTATCCTATCAGGACAACAACCCTCCAAACTAGCATGTATTTTGACAATTCTATTAATAACATCATCACTAAAATACATCTTGAGAAAGTTCAAATTCCATTCCCCATCGCTGCAACACTCATTAACTTTGGTGTCAAGATTGACATTAGTCGTATCAGCAATAGTTTGAATCAAAGGTCTATTTCCATTGCAAGTTGCATCAGCATTATCAGTATAATATACATTTGGTCAGAAAAATCTACTAGGTCACGCGACACATTAGGCCCTTTACTGCCTCGGCCTCTGCTTGCAAGTTGCAACATAGGTGGACGGGCTTCGATGACTTCTCCACCAAGGCAACGGTTCACCTCGCACACAACTGGATGTTAAGCTGAAACATGCTTGAACAATAGTGACTTTACCAATCATAATCAACAGTACGATGATATACGAAAAATCATGAAAATATATTTGAAAATATATCTTCCCAAAATCTCACAATAAGGATTTAATCCATTAACATAAGCATTACTATTGTGCGAAATAGTAATAAACTTCCATGATCCATTAAAAAGTCTGAGAATTCATGAATCATAACTAAAATTCAATCCCCAAATATTTATTGATTCAAATAGTCCAAATCATACTCAAAGTCCAATTATAAAGCATTTATCGGAAACCATAAATCATCAATAAAACTCAATTACGAAACTCTTGTCGAAAATAAAATAGTGTTCATGGAAAATTAGTATTTCTTGAATCAAATTCAATTCAATACAGAAGGGACTTCAGCAAAATAAATTCAAACACAAAATTATCAACATTTAATTATTCCAATAGAGAAACTAATAAAAAAAAAAATTATTTCAGAAATATAGAATCGCAAGCAATTAATTTAAAATAAATGTCCACTCACATAATTACGCTTAGCCATCTGTCAAAAAACTGCTCAAACAAGGGCTCTACTCGACGTCCTATACAATACACTAATTCATAACACTTAACAGGAGGGTTGAAAATTAACTTAGAATATAAAATGAAACCCAAAACTCTATGACGATAATTCGTCGACCGGCTTGAATTACAAGGGCTTCATCGGCTCTACAATTCTAACAACCTAACACAAAACAATGCAATCCAACGGTCGGATCATCACGAATCTCGATAACCAAATGATCTAATCTTGCTAAACCAAACATATGTACAAGTTCGTAACATCGTGCTCTACCTAACGAGCCAAAATGCTCGACCTGAGAAGGCTTCACGGGCCTTCACCTGCCGACGCTAGTAGTTGCGTGTGGACCACAAGCGCCGCCGGCAGAACCCACATGCGCCACCACCTGAACTCCAAACTGATGATAAAGACCTATATCAATATTTTTGCCGTCACATAATTAGGAACAACATTCATACCTACCCTGAAGTCTAATTTTGCTTAGAATGACAGGAAATCGAAATCTCCGGTGGCGAAAAATCTTCAAATTCGAACTTTGCCTTCCTTGGGTTAATCGTGATGTGTGACTTAGTTGTTTGTAGAGAATCTCAAGACAGACAAAGTCCAGTTGGTCTCCCATTCCAATTATGCCAGAGTTGGTCGGAATTTGGAAAAAAAAGAAAGAAAGAAAAAAAGGGTCAAAAAAGGGTTGAAACTTCTCTTTTTCAATCCGTCATGTATGGTGAATGAATGAATGCTAGGCTTATTTGGTTGGAAATATGGTTCGAAGACGAAGAGAATGAGATCTGTTTCATGGATTGAGGTGGCTGAAATCATCGCCATGAGGCCAAGAAGTATCAGCAGAATCTAAACATCTGCTCGACTTTTTAGAAATGGAGAGTTTCAACATTAGTAATTTTTCATTTATAGAAATTGGTATTAGGAAAGGTTTTTTGGAAATTACAACTGCCACGAACTTTAACCTTTATATCTCATTCGTTACAACTCCTATGTTTGCATTGTTTGTGTCAACGGACTCCATTTAATGTGATCTACAACTTTCGCAATAGAAGTTTTCCCAAAACTTGGACTGAAAAAATGTCCTTTTCTAGAGGCCCTAAATGGCTAAATGTGTTAAGAAACTCAAAAGTGAATTTTTTTTTTGTCGTTTACCGTACAAATGACTAGCAAACAGGTAAATATAAGTACAGAATGTAATACACACCCTCCCTCCTCCTCCCACCCAAAACCTCAATTAAATTAGGTCTGTATTAATAATTTCTCCTCACAAATAAAGGAATAGGTAACTTTCAATTTTAAAACGTAACTACAATTATAGTTGTAGGCTCTTCACTTGTTTGGTGTAAAGATCTTTTTGTGTCTTCCGTGTGAGGAACTACTAATCTTCTTATTTTCTCCAACACCATTTCTTATAACAAATTGGGCATGAGTAGTGTAATGAAATTCTCTTTAAATGAATCTTTAATTAAGTTTTAGCTATATGACTCTCTAGTATAAAGAACGAGAGAGGCTTTGTATTATTTTTGCTAAACTCAAAACATTCTTGTTTAATTTTGTGTTTAATGTGTAAGAACCCTTGAACATCTTTTCTTAATTTAAAAATAATATATGCTTCGAATATTGCAAATAAAATCAAAATTTTAGAAAGAGCAAAAACACTACGTCCCGAGAGAGAGTTTTTCTCCTCATCCTTTCTTGTAGCCGTCAAGCCGATCCTCATTTGTTGACTACCTTCTTTCCCGATCTCTTTTCTCTCTTCCTTCTCTTCATTCTCCCTTGCTCCAAATGGCTGGTATGGATGATGCCACGTCCAAACTTGCGGCGACATTGGTTATTAGGGGAGACGAGTTCCACAGTGAGGATGCTGTGGAGGATTTGACCGAGCCAACCTATCACTGGTTGGTGGGCCATTTGGTCTCGGTGGAGCCAATAAGGACGGCGGCACACCATTTCATGGCCCAAATAAGCCAGGTTTGGCCCTTCTCGAATCATGGTTTGGTGATTCGTGAACATCCGAATGGTAGATTCTTCTTCCGCTTTGTTAATCCGACAGACAAACAACGAGTTTTAGCAAAATCGCCATGGTATTATCAATCGGCGACCTTGGTTTTAGCAGATTATGATGGAGTGGGTGGGGTGATGGATGTGTCTCTCAATCGGCTGCCGATTTGGGTTCAGATCATCAAATTGCCGCAGGCCTTCATCACATCAGCTTGGGCTCGGAGGATCGCTGGGTGTCTAGGTCGTGTTGTTCATGTTGATGAGAGGTAGTTGTGGCGCTATGAGGAGGTGAAGGTATCGGTGGTGGTGAGTCTGGATCGTGCCCTTTCAATGCATTCAGGTATTTGTTTCTGGTTCAATTGTCGAGGACCTGGATGTTGAATACTTGAATGTGAGAGGGTTGTGTTTGGTCTGTGGTTTGTTTGAACATGGGGTGGATGGTTGTGGTGGTCCTCCGTTAGAGGATTGGGGTCTGAATATGAGAACGGTTTCGTTTGGGAGTGGGACGAAGGGTATTGTTCTGCCGGTGGGATCATCGGCGGTGGTGGAGACCGCACCTCGACCTAGAGGGGTGGGTATACCCATCGGGTTTTGATGCTTTGCTGACACCAAAAAGTGTTGGGGATTATTCTGGGGATGGTCCACTGCTATTGAAGGGGAGGGTGAACCCATTGCTCCTAGACACTAAGGAGGTTGTTGAGGAGGTGCAGATCATGGCTGGGTCTGCTCTTGGGAAGCGGGGTGGTGGTGGAGCTGTTGCTTCTCTGTTGAAAAAAGGAAGATTGGGCTCTGGTATTGATCTTGGGTTGATAGATTCAGGTGGGTTGTCAGTTGGGGGTGTGCCACCGGTACCTGTTAGCCCGGATTCTTCTGGACAAAAGGAAACACTAGATGAAGGCTGCATCCTTCGGCTTTGGATCAAAGGCCTCCCCTACCAAAAGCCTGCAATTTGAGGTAGGGAAGCCTTCATCCCCTATTAGTGGAAAGCTGGGTGTTGGGAAGAAGCACAAACCTAAGATCCTCTCAGTTGCTAAGCATCGTACATTGATCTCCAAGCTTGAAGAGGAGGCTACTGCTCTTTCAAGTTCTTCTTATAGCTTCAGCTTTTGTTATTTTTCCTTTCTTTGTATTTTAGTAATGGAACGGAGCTCAGTAAGAAGGGTTTAGGGTCCAATTGAGGTCTTTTTTTGAGTATTTCCCTACTCTCTTTCCTTATCGTTTGAGCGTGTTGTGTTTGTCAGCACAGAGTTATGTTTAGGTTCTCATTTTATCGGGGCTACACATCTGGCAGTTTCCTATGTAACTTTGTTAGCTGGAGTAATGAAAGTGTTCTCGTTTGTTCTAAAATATATATATATATATATATCTTATATAATTAAGTCAATTCTTGAGGGAATGGTTAAATTTTTGAACTACCATATATGCCCTCACATAATATAAGTATTAAGAAGTATTAATAAATAAATTATTTCTAGATGAGGATAGGATAGTTAATTGACTATATCAAATTTCAAAAAATTGCAATACCTCTCACGAAAAAAAGAGAAACTTCCCTAAAATCGGGAGAGATAACTTTTTTAATTTAAAAAAAAATAAAATAAAAGCTAATTGACATGTGCGAAGCACATGTTAAGGGGCTAGTATATATATAATATAAATTTAAAACCAACTAAAATAAGGGAAAATCTCACAAACAGTACCTGACCTATCGGCCACTAATAACTTTCGTACCTCAAGTTCAAAAAATATCAGATTGGTACCTGAACTTCTGACCCCGACCCAATATCAGTACCTGGGAACAGTAAAATCATTAACAGGGTTAATTTTTGAAGGATAAATCTATCATTTCACTGTTTATCATCTCCAAAACTGTCCCCTCTCTCTGCAATACCAGATTTCTTCTTCTTCTTCATACCTCATCACCACTATCAACCAACCTTTCACTTCTTCAATAGCCACCGTCCCATCCACCACCAACTCCTCTCACCTCTCACCTCTCCTTTGGTCGATTTGGGTTTGTGTGTGTGAGGTATGAAGAAGATAATGAAAAATCTGGGTTTGCAGAGTGAGAGAGAGTTTTGGGGATGATGAACAGTGAAATGACAGATTTACCCTTCAAAAATTAACTCCGTTAACGATTTTACTGTTCCCAGATACTGATATTGAGTCGGGGTCAGAAGTTCAGGTACCAATCTGATATTTTTTGAATTTGAGGTACGGAAGTTATTAGTGGTTTGAAATTCAGGTACTGTTTGTGAGTTTTTCCCTTAAAATAAAGTAAACTGCCGGACAAGTATATTAAAATTGGCTCATAAATGTAAAGATCCTCAATGGACTTGCTTTTACTTTTTACTTTTCTTAGCTAATTCTCCTTAACTTGCAGGTAAATTGTCCCCATACTCTGTTCCAAGCTAAGGAATTTGAAGAGTATCCTCTGTCCTTAGAAGTTTGAAAAGTGGATATCTAAGTACTTTATTCTCTCTTTTTGTGCGAAGTACTTCATTCTCTCTTGAGAGACAAAGGTACATTCTTATTTTCTTATTTTATTTGCTATATTTTTATTCCTTTTTGGACAACTCTTATATCTTTGTAATTAAGGAATGCTTATCTTATACATTCATAATCAAAATCTCTTTTTCTTCTCAAAATTTCTTTTTAAAGATCATGGCTACAAATCAAATAGCTTTCTCATTTTAACTATATTTGAACATTCCCAAAATAAAACAAAATGAAATGAAATAATATTATTGAATAAATTAAACAATTTATTTTACTCGTTGGCCTTTTACTCTCTCACAATATATATTTATATACCATTACATTGCTTTTCTTTAACTATTAGGACCATATTAGCGTATAAATGTAGGAATGGCTCCTTGCTTGAAAATGTCGAAAATCTAAAACACAGTGTTGCGTAGTAAATTTCAATTAAAAAACAAGAAGAAAATACTTGCAAATAATTCCCTTATAGCCTACTCAAGTGGGTGGACTGATTTGAATAAAAAACAACATGTCCTTATGAGTTTAAAACCCTAATTAAATACCTGAGTATGCCTGTACAATGGACTAGGCTGAACCGATGCCCAAATATATGACTACCTAAGAACTACCTGGCATAGGCCTTTTCATTTCCAAGTGTCTGAAAGTTTAGAAGTTTAGCGGAGAGAAGAATTTCTCGGAGGTTAGTCGGATTCTAGATGATTGTAAGGATTATATGTCTTCTTTTCAATCTGTTAGGATTCGTCATATCTACCGTGAAGCTAATGGTGTTGCAGATAGGCTTGCACACCTAGCTAGTTTGTTTTGTATTGATGATGTGTGGTTAGAGGAGACTCCTGCTATTATTCAGGATGTTCTCTACGAGGATTATTGTAATAGTACTTATGTAGCTCGGGGTTCAGGTTATATGTCCCCCCCCCGATGCAAGTTTTAAATTCAATAAATGGAACCGGGCGTGGGGCTGAGCCTCCCAGCTAGGCTGGGTTCCAAACCCCTTTAAAAAAAAAAAAACTAAAAAAAAGTTTAGAAGTGATCATTCCTGTCACAAATATGTTAGGCTAAGCACCTGCGCATAGGCCGATAAAGTGTGGGCTTGCATGTGGAATGTAGGGCCTGCTTTAATTATTTTCTATACCACAATCTTATTAGTTACATTATGAACAAAAATTTGAGTTATACCTAGGTTCTTTTAAATTAATGTCATTTGAATTAAAGAATATCTTTGGTTCTACATATCAATTTATTTTTAGTTTTGCTATAAAAGGTTGGGCATAGCGATCTGACTGTAAGATGCTTTACAAGAAAAATTCAAAATTAGAGTTGATAAGTAAGAGACTTATCATCATAAATGCTCTCAAAATGTCTTAAAACTTTGTGAAGTTGATATCAGATCTGGGATTTATTAACGAACTGAACTTACTAGACCTCTTAAGAAAGTAACTGGAAGGGTGATAAGAGAGGAAGAAGGTGACGGACAATGGAAGCATGGTTTAGGTGTGTGTGTGTGTTCTGTAAATGGGGATTAAAAGTAGCCATCCTTATAAGTAAAAAAAAGTTACTTATTTTCATCAATAGAAAAATTGTGGGTTTTTGAATCTTTTTTGTTTTGTTTTTTGTTCAAATGTAGTCTAAGGCCTTTTATGTTTCCTATTAATTTTATCTGATTATTTTTTCCATTCAGTAACAATCATGGCGTTTCTTATTGATATTGGTACCGGAATTGTTGGAAAAATTGTGGAGTTAACTGTTGCACCAATTGGACGCCAAGTGGGTTATCTAATCTACTGCAATGATAATGTCAAAAAACTAAAGAAGCAATTGAAAAACTTGGTTGATGCGAGTCAGAGTGTGGAGCACAAGGTCAGTGAAGAAAAGAGAAACATAGGAGAAGTTGAAGCCGAAGTCAACACATGGCTGACAGATGTCCAAAAGATCACAGAAGAGGCAAACGAGATCTTGAAAGAAGGACATAAAGAAAAGATGAAGTGTCTTTATGGATTATGTCCTAATTTAGTGCTTCGTCACCAGTTAAGTCGAAAATCAACAAAATTAGTTCACGACATTGCTGAACTCTATGGAAAAAGGGATTTTAACACTTTTGCACATGCTACCACCCCACATGATGTACCCACTACAGATTATGAGGCCTTCGCTTCAAGAACTTTAGTGGTGAACCAAATAATGGATGTGTTGAGAAAACGTCCTGATATCAACATGATAGGAGTGTACGGGCTTGGTGGTGTGGGAAAGACCACACTCGTCAAAGAAATTTATCGGCAAGCTACAGGAGACAAAACATTATTTGATGATGTGGCTATGATACTGGATGTAAAACAAAATCCAAGCATCGAAAGAATTCAAAAAGAAATAGCTGAGAAGCTAGGTCTTGGCCTTCCTGAAAGTGAGACTACTATTGGAAGAGCACGTCGTCTATTTAGCCGGATAAAAGACCAAAAGACTCTTGTAATATTAGATGATGTGTGTAAAAAAATTAATTTGGAGGATGTGGGACTTTCTGGTGTGGCGACTTGTAAAGTATTGCTGACATCAAGAATGCAAAAAGTATTATCTAGTGAGATGCATACACAAAAAGTGTTTCCGCTTGATCTTTTAGGGGAAGAAGAAGCTTGGAATTTGTTCGAGAAGAAGGCAGGTGATGTTGTTAAACATCCTGCCATAAAAAAAAAAGCAACCAAAGTAGCCAAAAAATGTGGAGGTTTGCCGGTTTTAGTTGTCACTGTTGCAAGTGCCTTGAAAAATAGAAGTACATTACATGCATGGAAAGATGCATTGAGACGTTTGAAAAGGTTTGACAATGAAGAATTCACAGAAAAGACATATTTGGCTCTAGAGTGGAGTTATGGTCAGTTAAATGATGAGGAGCTTAAGCCATTGTTCTTGCTCTGTGGAATTAATGCTAATTCTTCGAAAACTATCCCTATCGATTACCTTTTTAAATATGGCATTGGTTTGGGTATGTTTAAAAATCTCAATACGATGGGAGAAGCATGGGATGCATTAAATTCATTGCTTGAGAAACTTAAGGATTCATGTCTATTGCTTGACCATGCAAAAAGTGGCTATGTCAAGATGCATGATCTTGTGCATGATGTTGCTAAACGTATTTTATTAAAGGATCAGAATGTGTTGAGAGAAGATGGTAATGAGTTGAAAGAATGGCCAGATAATAAGGATTTCTGTGAAAAGTGTACTAAGATCTGCCTCCAAACATCCAATATCCCCAAACTTCCTGAAGTTTTGCAATGCAAAGAACTAAAATTGTTTTATCTTAACACTACTGATGATGTTCTGGACTACTCCCTGGAAATCCCATGCAACTTTTTTCAAGAAACGACAAAACTCAGAGTGTTGGATTTAACTGGTCTGAGTATCCCATCACTACCTCCATCTCTTCAGTTCCTAAAATGTCTGAAGACATTGTGTCTAGATTGGTGCACCTTGGGAGATATAGCTTTAATTGGCCAACTACAAAACTTAGAAATGCTTAGCTTTCAAGGATCCAAGTTTAAAGAGTTGCCCAAAGAAATAGGGCACTTGACTGGTCTACGATCATTGGATTTGACTCATTGCTCTCAGCTCGAACTAATTTCACCTAATGTTATATCAAGTTTGAAAAGACTAGAAGAATTGAAAATGGGAAATAGCTTTAACCGATGGGAGGCCAAAGGAGCCATCAGTATTGAGAAAAATAATGCAAGCCTTTCAGAGCTCAAGAAATTGTCTAGGCTAAGCGCCTTGGAAATACATATCTTGGATGCTAATATTCTTCCAACAGGTTTGTTCTCCAAAGCATTGAAAAGGTACCGAATTTATGTCGGTGATGTGTGGAACTGGAATGATGAGGATACAAACCTCAACACACTAAAGATCAAGCTCACTACCGGCAATGAATTGTACCAATCTGGTGTAAATATATTGCTGAAAAGAACTGACGAGTTACACTTAAATGGGATGGAGGCTGGTAATAATACTGCGTATCAATCATATTTTGACGGATTTCAGCAAATGAAACATCTCCACGTCCACAATGCTGAATTTAGAGATATCATTACTGGGGAGGTACGCTTTTTAGTTTCAATTTGACTCGTTTTTCTGTCTTTTTTTTTGGTCCAATCAAGTTTATCTTTCATTAGAATAGGCATCTTCTTATGAAAATATTTAGTCAAATTCTTTCTTTTTGCAAACACATTATTGTTACACTACGGATATTAAGTCCAGGAGAAATGCACTTTTTTTGGTCTTCCTCACTCCATTTTCGTTCTTTTAGTTTCTAGACTTCCTATTTAACCATTTTCTTTCTTTTAGTTTCGAACGAAACCTCCTATTTAGTTATTCAAAAAATATACATGTGTTGAGAACTTTTCATAGATGCAAATTTTTGTAACTTAATATGTATTCTTTGAGTTTGAAAAGTTTCTATTCAGTCAGTCAAAAAGGACACATATGTTGAGAAATTTTCATAGATGCAAATTTGTGTAACTTAAAATGGTATAATACGTACTCTCCTGAGCACACCTATCCCAACATTTTTTTATAGCCGGCCTATAATGTGTTGCTGTATTTTTTTGGCTAAATAGAATATTTATATAATATCGATCCGTAATTACAGGCAGTGAAGTTATTAGTCTACATTTTAAATTATAATATTAATTCAGTATCATAATCAGAATTAATTTGTGTTATAGGGTGTTTTTCCCAACTTAACAAGGTTGGTGGTGAGTGACCTACATGGTTTGAAATGCTTATTATCATCTTCCATGGCTAGAAGTCTTGTACAACTCACACATCTTGAGGTATCTAGATGTCAAACCATGGAAAAAATAGTATCAACAGACGAATCTGATGAAAAGCATATGAATGACATGTTCTCTAAGCTACAACATTTGGAGCTAAAAGATCTTCCAATCCTCACAAGATTGTGCTCAAGATTTCCATATTTGGAGATTTCGCAACCAAAGAACTACAATGAAATTGAAGAAATGGACTCAAGAGAAAACCTTGGGAATGCTTTCTTTGACAAAAAGGTGATCGAATTGTTTGTCTTGTTTATGTTTCTTTCATCATTTATTTCTAATCTGTTCACTTAAGAGAAACATGCATCTTATAAGATGAATGGTTCTGTATACAGGTAGTATTTCCAAGCTTGAAGAGATTGTTCATCAATGGCTTGACCAAGTTAATGACATTATGGCACAGCCAACTTTCTCCAGAGAGTTTCAAAAATCTAGAGACCGTAGACATTCGCTCGTGTCAGAGTTTGAAAAGTGTTTTTCCATCCTCAATGGTCAAACGTTTACAGCAGTTAACACATCTGAACGTGGTCAATTGCAGAGTGGAGGAAATCCTTGAAAATGAAGATGGACTACCAATAACACATGAGTTTGTGTTCTCAAAAGTAAACTCTCTCGGATTTGAGGATTTGCCCCATCTGAGGTCCGGAATGCATGCTTCCAGGTGGCCGTCACTTGAAGCTTTGAGGGTACTTAGTTGTTGTAAAGTGGCATTTTTGGCCCAAGAATGTTCAAGCTTTGAGAGAAACTGTGAGCTAATGAATCCTACTCCAACTAATAACCAAGCTCTCTTTCTAATGAAGAAGGTAAGCTCATCTTTACTTGGCACTACATTGCATGCGGCCATTTGTTTTTTTATTTTTTGTTTTTTTAAGCTGTTAAAAGATTTTTAATTTTTAATCACTTTTTTACTCTTTTGTCTTTTCCAATGAAATGGTTTTACTTCAATAGCACTAGTTGGGTTTAATTTCACAAGACTTTCTAGATATATACATAGCGTTCGTTTTTTCTTTTTTTTGATCAGGTAAATAATATTTCGTCAGTCGAACTCACAACCTCCAACTTACGAAAGGGAGACTATGCCACTAGACCAAATGATACTGGGCATGTTTGGCCATTTTGGGTCCAAACAGGGCATATACATAGCGTTCGTTGGCAGTGACTTTGTTAGAAATACGAATAATTTATTATATAATTTAGAAATACATTTTATATTTTTTTGCCAAAATGCTGTAAACACCTCCCCTCCCCCAACCCCCCCCCCCCCCCTCCCCCCCCCCCCCCCCCCCTCCTCCTGCAACTATAAAAGCAATCTCAAACGAGTCCACCTCATTTGGTGCGTTTCCAAAGATTGAAACAAAACATGGGACTTTTGGCTTAATCAATTTACATCTCTATCAAAAGGATAAATATTTTGACAGAATATTCGGGCTTTACAAGAACTTACATTTCCAAGCGAGTGATTCCAAGTGTTCAGTACTTCAGTCCCCTCCCCCCTCCAATGACCAAACTACAAACAGCTTAGGATCCTGGCTGATTTCTAATTTTTTTTTTCCTTTCGATTAAGAAAAATTAATATTTTGTCTTTCTATTGTTTTAGTGGAAGTGAAATGAAAATATATAATATATATACTACTATTAAGATAAGAGAGTCTGTCAGCCAAAACAGAAAAATTTTACCAAAATTTCCCTCAAATATTAAAAAAAATTTGAACTGAAATATTTGAGAAAGACAAAATGATCAATTCGCAGATAAAAGAAAAACAAAAGAAATTTAACAAAAAAATCAAAAATCAAAAACATGTTAAAGGAAAAGCACATTATGTGCCTTCGTCAAAGTAATTAACGAAGAGGGAATCGAGGAATTACAAATCACAGCTCAATCAGCATTTAGTATCATTATTGTATTTGATATTTCCATTGTAATTCTATCCCTATATAAAGGGACTATGAAATGAAATGAGTAGACCAATTCCAATTACAATTCCATTTTACTTTTACACGTTATCAGCATGCTCAGAGCAAATAGCCAAGAAAAAAAAAACCATAGTTTTCTAGTATATACTTGAGAGAGCCCGCCTAGCATTAGTTGTTGTGTATTATTTTTCATTTTGGTTTGTTTCTTGTTTTAATCCAGGATAGAATGACATTTTAATGTTGATCCTCCTCCATCAAAGGAGATAGAAACAACACTAGACCTTTTTCTCTTTCTTTCTTTTTTGGGTAGATCACTAGACTGTTGATACTAGAGTAGACACCAATAGTTAGTTGATAACTGAAGCAGCTAAAATCATTTTCCAAGTTTTACTTGAAATGAAAGTAGGTAGTTGTATTGTATGATGATATGCCCTGTTTGGGATTTGTCGTCCTTTTCTACTGTAGTTTTTAGTATTTAAGAGAACATATATTGTCAACTAAAACTGAAAGTTTTTGACAAAACATGAACTTGAAAAATTATAAGATTTTGAAAATCAATTGTATCATGAACAACAATTATGATAATTATGAAACAATTTTTAATTAAATAAGTAATTAAAAACAGCTCACTAACTGACTTTATTTCATTTTTTACTTTGACGGTGTTCTGCATGTGAGAGATCTAATAGAAAGTTTTGTCTCACGACATACAGAGCATGTGCAGTCAAAACTAGTATATATTCAATGAGATTATGCTTATTTATCAATTTGACATCTGTGTTCAGAAAGTACTCTGTGTTGTTTAACATTCATTAACACATTGAAAGCACTTCAGGATTCATTCCCCAACTTGAAACTAGTCAGCATGCGGGACATGGAGATTTGGGATGGTCCTTTCCCGGTAAAGTTCTTTAGCAAACTAGAAATTCTTCAAGTCGGTAACCAACACTGCGAGTCAGCTGCTGTACTTGAAAAATTCCTTGATCTCGACAAACCCAGTGTAACGAGTTCTGCTCATTCCAATGAAATATCTTTCCATGAAAAAAGCCGTAGTGGGGATATAAATGCAGTTGGGGCCCTCCCTCAGTTAAGTACGTTGTGGTTCTATGGCATGGAGAAGCTGATGCATTTAGGGGAAGATAACACCCAATCAGCAGGCCGAAATTTTCCAAACCTGAAAGCTTTGGTAGTACAGGAGTGTCATAGCTTAAGGAATCTAAGATCATCAGCGATATCCTTCAAAAATCTGACAAATCTGGAAGTATATGGTTGTCCGGGATTGGAATACTTGATAAATTACTCCACAGCTAAAAGTTTCACGCAACTCACAGTCCTAGCAGTTAAGGATTGTGCAAAGATCGTAGAAATAGTGGGAAGCACAGAAGATGACGATTCAGGAAATGAGATTGTATTCAGCTGCTTGGAATATCTTGAACTTTCTAATCTACCAAGATTGCGAGGCTTTTGCTCGAGAGATTGCATTGTCAAATTCCCATCTTTGGAAACTTCATCCATAAGCAAACGCCTCAAACTGAAGATTTTTCATAACGATGAAATGGTACGGGTAACCAACGAAGAGGTTGACACAGATGTTGATGCTGATGATGACGAAGCGGTAAGTTTTTATTCATGACAATTATAGACCAAACATCTTTTATTCAGGTTTCCAATACCTTAAACGTATGTCCACTATATAGAGAATCAATATGCCACAGTTTCCATATTAGTTCAATCTATATAACTGCACGTTGTCAAATGAATTTAGCAACTTAATTTCATTTTTGTTTCTGGTCTGACGAATTTCGTAGTTCTATCTAATGCATTTCAAATGTTTTTATAAATGATGGTAACGGTACAGGTAACAAAGGAAAAGGTCGACATAGAAACTGGTGTTGGTGGGGAACAAATTGATGTAGCTACAAAGATAGCAAACAAAGATATAGATACTGGTGTTGGTGGTGAACAAATTGATGTAGCTACAAAGATAGCAAACAAAAACGAAGACGCAAATGTTGATGGATCGGTAACTTTTCATTCACCAAACATCTTTTCTATTCCCTCTCGATTTCTTTGGTCTCCATTATACAGAGACAATAATATATACTATCACAACAGAGACTATAATCCATTTTTTCGTTCCTTTTACATGTACACATAATACACTCGTGTCAATAAATTTCAAAGTTCCCATATTGTTTTCATACACAAATAAAAAAATAATAATAAAAAAAATTCCATATTGTTCATAGTTTTCAACTTCTCAGATTCAAATGTTCTTTTCGGATATATGTCCATTTGATATCTTTACCACATTTCGCACCTGGAAGTAGTATATGCATGTCCTGTGGCACACAATAAACACCTGCTTCTATTATTATGTATAATAACACTGCTTGCTTCTACTTTGAAATTGATTGTAACATGATTTTGATGCCTAACCATTGCCTGACATCTTAGGAACATGTTCAGCCCGTTGAGACCACTGCGACTGATCAGGGGGTCAAAACACCAGTGGAAGAAAATCTGGCCATCATACCAGCAGGCGAAGTCACAACCCCTGTGTTCCCAGTCATCGAGTCTGCTCCTGTCGCCGAAGTACCTCATACTGAAGAAGTTAGGGAACAGAACCTAGAGCCTCTAGCTGAAGAAGCAAAGCCTGATGTTCATCAAACTCCCAATGCACGAGAGCAGCCTGTTGAGGAACAAAGTGATCCCTTGGAGCCTTCAGCTGCTGCTACAGGAACTCCAACACCTACCATTCCTGCACTGCCTCCTCCAAGTTCTCCGAAGTCATCTGAGACGAAACGATCCTTGAGAGAGAAACTTCAAGCTCTGTCTGCCAAAAAGGCTGCTAGCAGTTCCGGCCTGTCCGAGGAGGCGAGGGCCAAGCTCAAAGCTCTTATTGCTACTGCTGACTTGAAAGACCCCCACACCAGACAACAGCTCTTGGCAGTGCTGCCCACTCTCCAACTGTCTACTACCAAATGGATTGCTGAGCTTGCTGTTCAAGAGCTATCGAAGTTACCACTGGTCTTGGACAAAGAGGAATCATTATGCCAAGAATTGGCTGCTCTTAAAGCTCAGGGCTCCAAGCTTGATGTAAGGAGTCACATACTCCTCTCTGAAGGTCCCTTAGCTGAAGAAAACATCCAGAAGGTTCAGGAGCAGAAGGTGGTGCTACTGGCTCTGGAAGAACAGATCAAAAAGCTTGAGGTGCGAGCAACTTCAATCCGGGCTGAGATCACCCTTGGCGAAAAGAGGTATTCTGGTTTTGAAGCGTCCTTGGATCAGCTAGTTAAGGAACAGCAACTCAACCAGCTCTCTGTGGATTCAACAAGCCAAGAGTTGCTTAGGACTCGAGCTGTGAGTGACAGCTTAAGTACCGCCATCTTTACTTATCTCCGCCAGCTGTTGTAGGCCTCAGTTTTACATTGGGCGTATGTATTTATTAGGAAGAATTATACCTCATGCATTGCGGAAGATTACTATGACCACTTATAAACTGTAAAAGACGAGCATCTCCATCACTTATGTCAAAAATCCACATCTAAAGACACATAAAGAGTCAGATCTTAATCAATGATACATTAGCATTTTAATCTTGGTTATGCAATACTTTTTTATTTTTTGAAAAGTAAAAATGCCATCAATATTATTACATACCGGTTGAAGTAGCATGGGAAATAATAACAAATCAGAAGAAACCTCGAGCAAGAAATAAAAACAGCGAGAGAGCCAAATAACTATGATCTAAAGTACAAAAAAGATTGATGTTGAACAAATATTTAATTCTGCAAAAAACAAATAGGGTCATGTTGGACGCAAAACAAATAGGGTCATGTTGGACTAAGGAAGAAAACAGTCATTAAAAGGGATAAACAAAAACTTATAATTTGATAATTACTTTTGCAATTCTAAGTTAAATTAACAGGCCTGTGCTTGTAGAACTACTATCAGCAGATATAGATATGCTAAGGCAGCAGAAACAGTATATGGTTGGTTCATGGAGTAGATAAGCTCAAGTTGTCATGGTACTCATAGAAAGGCTTCTTTGCTTGATGAAGAAGGAAAAGCTCAACAAACAACTTATAACGACTGACTTACAATCATCAACTTATCTCCTATGGTCCCACCTATATAGTCCGACAACCTATATGTGTACAAAAGAAATAATTAACGAAAACCAAGAAAGAACACTGAATTACTCTTATTTTAATAGAATTGTCTGATGATGAACTCATTAACACTGGTTCGTTCACAAAAAAGTGCACTGAAAGTATAGAACCATCGTGAGCCTCTTTTATAACTGATTGAAGCCTTCTTTTTTTCCAGATTCCATATGCTTATGACACCAGAAGAACCTCCAGATGCTAGAAGAAGCTGCCCATCTAAAAAGGAAGAATACATGGCATAAGCTAGTTCGCAACTTCGCACATATAATAGTCAACACACTTCAAGATTGATTTCCACATATAAACAGAGAAAATGGATTATGTTAAACAGGAGGGAAATCAAAATTATGCCAAATGTTTTAGTGTTTGGAAAATGCCAGGACACTAAGCACAGAACAAATAGAGACAAACCAAATTGTAATACTTGTGAAATATAATTGTACATCACCCACTTTTGACAATATGCTAGTACTGTATAGTACTAAGAAAAAAAAAATCCAGCTGCATCATGTAAAACAGTACTGCACAAAGAATTAGTATTATAAACCAACAGCCTGACGTTCTTACCTGTGCTGAAAGATAAGGCAGTCACAACACCTCATGGTGAATCAGTAAACGTCAAATAGTATGTTGTTAACATGAATTTTTTTCCATCAGCACAACCAACTGCAACAACATCTAGCGAAGGAGACGAAACACAGCTGCATACAGAAGATTTCCATCCCTTGAACTCATACAGTTTTTTCTTTGTGCTGATATTCCAAAGCTGCAGAGAACCTTCTTGACTCCCAATGATAACCTGTGCAGATCACAATGAGGGTTTAATTTTAGATCGACAGGGAAACGAAGTCCACCTGAACTTTATTGAGGAAAGAGTTTGAGGTTAATTTATACTGAAAATATCACAAAACTTCTTTAAGAGAAAAGAAGTTTCCTTATTTAAGTAGGTATCGGGATGCATTATACAGCTAGGAGTAAAATTTTCGTCCAACCGCATCAAGATTCACATCAATTCCTTTAAATGTCCATATATACAGATTACCTTCAACATCAACACTTAGGATGTGCTCTCCAAACAATAGCAACAAATTGACCTTCGCATTATGGGTGTTCCGCGTAGCGACCTGTAAATGTCCATATAAAGAGGTTACATCCGTCCAAAGTTTCCAACAGAACAAATGCAAATGACTCCCTAAAATTTCCAAAATTTCATCTACGTAATAGCAGATCTATAATAATAAGTCACAGAGTGACAATATAGGCCATTGGTTTGACACCACTATTTCCACTAAATTGCATTTCAATCACTGTCAAAGTGGATCTTTTCAAGCTTTACTCTAATTTTGATTTCAAAGAAACAACGCATCCGTCTCGCTCATATAATATCTCATCTACTATGGTTAGCTTGAGAATGCAAAGATTCAATTCCCGAGTTAAGACGCTCGCAAGGAGATTAATTTAGTCACAGTCCTCCCTATCCAAACACACTCACAGAAAAGGAGCTGCCAACCAACCTGAAGAGATCGTTAAAAGAGCTATATCAGTCCCATACGCAGCAAATGTGTAGTCCCGATACGAAGCAAGAGCTCGAATCTTTTTCGGCAATTGCAGAACTTCAGAAATGAAAGCAAACAGAGTTCACATAACCACACAAACTTGATCGAAACACCCTAAAACCACACCAAAACGCAGTGAAGTTTTATCTAACAACATAAAAAAGTATTCTCCTTTGTAATAAAGCTTGGAAATTTAGAAACTCGAAAACCAAAACAAGAGAAAGGAACTCACCGACGAGGACCAGAGTGAGTATTTAATCAGAATCAAAATTGAAAATTTACAATAGGAAGTGAAAGATTACATTGTAAATTTGGAAGGCTTTGCCGACGCCGACGCCGACGGTGACGAAGGCTTCAGTGCCGAGGCGCTGAACGGAGAAGGGGACGGAGGTGGTGGTGTAGCCGATTGCTCTGAAGGGCTCGAAGATTCCCATATTCTCTCTGGTTCTTGGTATTGCTTAGGGTTCTTCGGGAGGTTTTGGAAGGACGAATTGAGGAGACGCCGAGGGAGAAAGAGGGAGAAGATACAGAGAAGGGTTTAGGGTTTAGGGAAGAGGAGGGCTTTCGGAGACCCAAGCTCCGAACCCATTCATTGATGAGGCCCAAATAGGTATAGAGGTTGAGAGGAAACGATAACAAACAAAAGGCCTAAAGGCCCGCATCCCTGTAATAAGCAAAAAAAAATATTTTTTTTTCAATTGCGCGTACCATACTATTCTAAATAAAAAATTGCGGGTACCATACAATCGGTGAGCTGTGTGGTTTGTTGGTTATTTAGAATAACTAATACTATGAGACATCATAGGTTTGGGTGGAGAGAAAATTATTTACTTTTTTTTTTTTTTTTAGAAAATGTCTATCTATTGAACATTTAACAAGATTAATAATAACTACTGAGGGGTCAGAAAGAATTATCACCGTAAGTAAATCATTTTTGCAAGTTTTTAAGCGCAGCCAAAAAAGCCCTTACAATAGACAGAGCGAGAGATATATAGATTATGATGAGATGATCAGTTTTCATACTTAGATCAATATTAGAATTGATCGGAGTCACTGAAACACAGTGAAAAACCGCTAAGAGAATCAAGCTTATGAGGGTGGATCAGTCATGATCTAGTGAATATATCATAGTGTGTGTGTATTTATTTAATTTTTTGTTAGAATGGCAATAGTTTTTTCCGGAGAATGACAATAGTTTTTCGATTTTCAGTATAGTGATAGTAATTCTTTTAGAAAATGTGAGTAAAATCTTATCCAAAAATATTCGGGCTTTGTATCAACTATCCAGTAGCCAATAGCCATGTACCTAAAATCTCCCTTGGCGTTGTGGACACCATCCTACCACACTCCTTATATGCAAAGCCACTTCTCCAATTTCAAAAACAACATTGTTCCCGTAAGATTTTGATTTAGGCATGAACGTATGAACACCGAATGGTTAAAATCAGAGCCAAAGAGGCCTACATTGAACGAGCACTCATCCCCGGGTGAGGACGAACAGATAAGACGACAGAGCCGCTAAATTGGTGTAAGGAGGGATTGCCCATATCTGGATTCCATTAACCGCCAGGTTTTGGATTTTGATTTCGAGAAGTCTTGCTCTCTGTCACTATCAAACTTGAACGTATACGCATCTTTAATTTGTGGCAAATATTATCAAGGAAGAGGAAGAAACTCTCATGCTAATTATTCACATAGCCTCGAATTAGGGCACCATATTTACATCAATCTCGTAACCGAAAAGTTTTATTGCCTTCCCGATGGATACGAAATCAGTAATCCATCATTGGAAGACATTCGGCATGTTCTGAACCCTAGGTTTAGTGAGGAACAAGTTAAGCAGATTGATAAAAACGTTATGGAGAGGACTGATTTCGTGAATGTCACTGTTCAAAGTTTGGTGAGGTTTACGCCACTTTGAAACTTCTCGCTCCTAAGAACTATATATGAAGGTTGCAAGTCTCCGCTTGTTCATCGATTCGGGAGCTCACAAGGAAGATATGGAATGGGAGAAACTTCAAAGGACATGTGAGCCCGCATGAGTTTCTGCAGGCGGTTATGGAAGCTAGTAAGAAGCGTTTTGGAGTAGGGTTGCAGTCTGATCCAGTTGAGTTGATCATGTCATGGCTGCTCAATGCACTTCATGAAGGTTTGATTAAAACTAATTCAAAGAAAAACGGCAGCACTAGGATCATCCACGGGTGCCTTCAGGGGGAGCTAGAAGTTGTGAAGGAGATGAGTGGCAGAGCTGAAACTTTCAGAATGCCCTTCTTAATGCCAGGCCCAGCCCTGGGAAGTTCAAGGCTCGGGGCGAAGAATAAAATTGGGCCCTTTATATAAAAAAAAATAAAAATTAATGTTTCATATTGATGAAAAAAATATGATACAACGGGGGGGGGGGGGGGGGGACGTAAGACCAATACCCCGAAAAATAAAACATCACTTTATATCAATCAAATCTCGAAGACTTCTTCTTGCATTTTTAGATGCAAAGTCATCAATTATGTGCTCAACCTCAACATTTTTCAACATATTCTTTTCAATACTCAAGATTGCCAAAGCATTCAACCTATCTTGAGTCATCGTTGTCCGCAAATAAGATTTTAATAACTTTAATTTTGAAAAACTTCTTTCCGCAGATGCTACTGTAACAGGTACAGTCAATAAAATCCTATAAGCAACCAAAATATTTGGAAACATATCCATTTTTTTTGCAAACTCCATAATTTTAATGGAATTCCATGGTTTTCCTGTTTCATATGCTTCATTTGGTAGCATTTCCTGCAATATTTGTAACTCAGAAAGCAAATATTTTGCATCAATATCAGACACCTCACCATGTTTCAAAGCAAGTTCAAGTTTCAAACAACAATTTTTTATTTCTTCATCATCCAATGAAACCAACCGTGATGCATCAAATAAGAAGCCAAATACATATTCAAAACTTTCCATTTGTTCAAATCTACTCTTCAATTGAGAAAGAGCCATATCAACTAAGACAAGAAAGTAATCAGTTCTAAAATCTTCTTGAGCTGATTGTTGTTCTCTATCTGTATCAGGAATCTCATCAAAATGTCTCTTTCTTATAACCCTACGCTTCACAGGAAATACAGACTCAATTCCCATTTCATTTGCAATTTCTTTAGCATCAATTATAGCAGAATTAAATCCATCTTCTCTATATTTTTCAAAAAATGAAATCAACCCTTTTAAACTTTTAATAGCAACATCAAGAATCATATCTCCAGCCTGCAAATTTTTGCTTACCATGTTTATTTTGTGCAAAATATCATGCCATATAACCAAACTTAAAATGAAATCAAAACTTGAAAATTCACCATCTAATAATTTCCCAACTTCCCAACTCAAATGATTATCATATGCATCACCAACTTCAGCAAGTTTGATTAAAGCTTCTTTTATTTTGGGAAATTGACTTTTTATTGCTTTCACACTTTCAATACGACTTTCCCACCGTGTAGCCGACAAAGATTTCAAAGTTAATTCATCTACATATTCAAGTAAAAGGTTCCATCGCTTTGTTGAATTAGCAAACACATTGTAAATGGCCTGACATGCTCCAAAAAATGATTTTCCTTTTAGACAAGAGTTTGCCATATCACAAAGTACTAAATTAAGAGAGTGACAACCGCATGGCATATAAAAAGCTCTAGGATTTATGTCAAGTAACCTTTTCTGAACACCTTGGTGTTTTCCTCTCATATTGGAACCATTATCATAACCTTGTCCCCTCACATCATCAATATCTAAATCAAGAGAGCTTAGAGCAGCTTGTAGTTCATTAAAAAGACCCAAACCCGATGTATCTTCCACATTTAAAAACTCCAAAAAATACTCTTCTACTTTTATTGGGCAACTTGCAACATCTACACATCTTATTATCAAAGTCATTTGCTCTTTGTGACTAGCATCAGGGGTGCAATCAAGAATCACAGAAAAATATTTAGCCTCTTTAATCTTCTTTATAATCGCACTCTTGACACTTGATGCCAACATAGCTATCAATTCATTTTGTATTTTATGACTAAGATAATGATAATGAATATTTTTATTTTGAATGAGTCGAAAATGATGCTTCATAATTGGATCAAACTCTCCTATTGATTCAAGAAAGCCTAAGAAATTTCCATTTGAATCCTCATAGATTTTTTCATTTGTTCCACGAAAGGCTATATTATTCATAGCAAGACGTTTAATAACACTAATTACCCTAACCATGACTTCTTTCCAATGCTCTGTATCTTTCTTGATTTGCTCTTGTAATTCTTTATCAATTGTTTGATTTGTGCTCAATCTCACTCGTAGCTCATTCCAAGCTCTAAGGTTAGAGAGGTGTTCACGACTCTTTTCATGTTGTTTAAGCTTATCCCCCAAATGTTTCCAATCATTAATTCCTTCATTTGCTAATTGACTCCTAGAATGAGCTTTTCTTACAACTTTACAACAAAAACAAAATACTTTATCCAAATCTTTTGAATAAACCAACCATTTTCTATCGGAAAGTTCACCATTACTCATCTTTTGAGAAAAATAATCCAAAGAGAACCCCCTATTTAGATTATCCTTAGGAAAAACAATATTGGTTTCTCTAATAGGACCTTTTTCAACAAGCAGATCTCTCATTTTTCCATCTAAACTATCCCAAACTCTAGGATCATATATATTCAAAGGCATTGTACCTTCTAAAGGTTCACTCACACAATTTATTTCAATATATATTCTCACTTTCAAGCACATTTGTTAATTTCTTCCATATTTTCTGTTTGATCATTTTCATGTTCACCTATATCTTCAACTCCTTCGGCTACCTCATTTTCATTTTCACCTATATCTTCAAATCTTTCCGCTACCTCATTTTCGTTCTCACCTATATCTTGAACTCCTTCAGTTACCTCATTTTCACCTTGATTTTCCGAAGAAACACCTCTTTTCTTAAAAAACTTATCTAAAGAACCTCTTTGGGAGCTTATAAAATCTTCTTGCTGTTTTTTTCTTTTTCTTTTTTCACTACCAGATGCGTATTTCTTAGGAAACATTACTCTAATAAAAAATATAAGGACAAATATCAATCGAACAATAGAACCTGGATGTGAGAAATCTAATACGTTGTCTACGCAAACCGCCCTCCTTGAGTCCTTGACTTTGTTCACAGTTTCACACCAATGACACCACAATGCTGTAAACAATTGAAAAGAAAAATCAAAACCCATGGCCGATGCACAAAATTCCATTGCTAAAGTTCAATTGAACAAAATAGTATCATATTTCTAACCTGAATCACTTGATTTACGACTTTCCTTCTCACATCATTGTGGTGGTCTGGTGAGTGATACAATTGGTCTGATAAAGCACTAAACTGGAATTCTGGAAAACAAAGGAAGTTAGACATTGAATCAAACACACACATAAAAGCAATCAAGAACTGCACCATTCCAATCCTCATCTTCAATTTCCAAAGCAACCAAACAGAAAAAAAAGAACAAGAAGTGAAAATCGGAGAGTGGGGTACTACCGAATCAAGATAGTTGCGGAACAACTGCACAGATCGTCGACGAATTCGTCCCAGGAAACAAAGCCCAAGATTTGTGATTTGTGAACAAGTAAAACAACGAGATTGAGAGGTTGAGAGATGGAGATTGAGATTGAGATTGTGAGAGAGTCAGAGCAAGAGACTGAGATTTAGATTGAGGAATTGCTAGCCTATTTATAGAGAGATTGTAGAGAAGATGAATTGTCTTCTCCATAAATTGGTAACGGGTATATTGCTCGATTTGCTCCATGATTAATGAGACTTGGGAGCTGTGAATTGAGAGGAAGAAGAGAAGAATTAGAAGATGAAGAGTTGAAGAGAGGTTCTGCCGAAGAGAAAGAAGGGAAATGTGTCAGATGCGCGACTTTCTTTTTTTTTTTGAAAGGATGCGCGACTTTCTTTAGGGATTTAGGTTTTTTTTTTTTTTTTTTTTTTTTTTTTTTTCTCTCTCCCAAAATTTGGGCCCTGGGCTATCGCCTTGCCTGCCCTGGGCCAGGCCCGGGCCTGCTTAATGCTTAGATTGGATTTGCCACCGCCGCCTCTTTTCATGGATGTGATAGAGAGAAACATCATACCGCAGGTCCGGCTGTCTAATGTTTTAAGGAAATGTGGGAAAATTCTAAGGTGCTGGGCTGTTTGCTATACAACCATTTTTTAAAATATTTTAGACTGTTGGATTAATAATATATTATATATCAAATGGCCTTATATATTTAAAAGGTTGGTAACCTGTTTACCCTTAACTAAATCATTAGTAATTAATTATAGAATCTTTTTCTCTAAAAAATAAAAAAGTAATGAGTCTTTTATTACTAATTAAGTACATCATTAGTACTTTCCTTAATCAATTATAACTGAGGTCTACTTTGAGTAATTTATCATTAAATCAAATAATTACTTATATGATGACAATATGTTACCTTATAGGCGTGGAAATTTAATTCTATTAATCTATTATGGTACTTATTCCACATACGATCATATATTATAAAAATAAAAAAAATGGGAGAAATGACAAAAAGTGTTGTAAAAAATGTCCTCTTTTTGGTAATTACAAGGCCTAGGAGGCTAGGACCACATTTACGAGTTGGGTGGTTCTAGTTGGACCTCTAAATTTGATATTTGGACCTCCAATTTTTTTTCAATTATTAATAGATTTTGTCAAGTCATATGAAAAGACAAATAAGGACAAAGTTAGAAAAATGAAAAAAAAAAACTCTTCTTATATACCTTCCCCAAATATAACATTCAATTAAATTGTTTTTTTTTTTTTTTCCAAATTTCCTTATATTGTCATATAGTTTTATAATTTACCTAAAACAATTAGGTAAAAATAATAATTTCTATACATGGCCTACATTTAATACAAAAGTAAATTCAAAACAATCTGATTTCAAATTTCCTTAAATTATATTCATTGAATATTATGATATAGTTATTACTCGATCTTTTAACCCAAAACCCATGAAATCCTTCTTTTAGTAAATTCAAAGGAATTCCAGGAACATATCAAGATCGAGAACCAACCCTCTGATTAATTTTGGTGGAGGAGAGATCTACTCATAAGAGAACAATATCATGTGATTTAGATTCATTCCTTTTCTCATGGTTGAATATAGAGATAAAAAATAGAGTAACAGATTATTGTATCTCACGTTCAAGGGTGTTTTGGTAAAAATAAGGAGGTCCACTTAGCTTTTTAAGTATTCTAAAAAGTAAATTAGAGGTGTACTAAGTATAGGAGGTCCAAATAACAAATTTGGAGGTCCAACTAGAACCACCCTTACGAGTTTATGAATCATTTTATAAAATTAAAAACGAATGTATTGTACAAGTGATAAATCTTCGTATTTCATACCAAATAGAACATTCACTACAAAAAAAAATTGCATTAGCCACGGCGCCATGCCGTGGCAAAAGCCCCTTTTGCCGTCGCAAAAGAGTATTGGCGACGGCTCTGCGTTGGCAATGCTTCCGACGCGAATGGTGGCGTCGCCAATAGTATTTGTGACGGCAAATGCGCCGTCGCAAGATTATTAGCCACGGCAAACCATTTGCCGTTGTAAGAATTTTGCGACTAAAAAATGCCGTCCCAAATACCAATGGCGATGCCACCAACTGCTACTGAAGTTTTTTGTCGTCGCCAAAAGTCATTTGCTACGGCAAAAATGCCGTCGCAAAAATATTATTTATGAATAAAAAAAAATTGGCATGCAAATATGCATGCCATTTTTTATTTTTTTGGATAAAAGCTATACAAAAAGGAATAAAGCTAATATAAAAGGACATGTTACATTTTAATTTTCCTCATGAATGAAGCTTCAACCAAAGTTTACAAGATACTTGAGTTTTACAAGTTAGTTATTTTGCTCTACTTCAAGATAAACTTTGCAGGAATCTTCCTCGATCCACTTCACGAACCAATTACTCTAGTGTTGTTGCAAGCCTCCTATAACAGAAAGTTAGAAATCTTCAAGCATTCATTAAGGAAAAATAAAAAAAGCTAGAAAATCAATGGGAGATACATGCAACACAACACACCAATACATTATTGGCAGTTCAATTACTAAGGCCTTTGGTAAAGTATTCCACTCACAAAAATCGACTAAACTACTGATTGCTTCTAGGAGAGTGATGGCACATGAAGCAATTGAAGAGGACAAAGGCACTAGATTGACCATATAATATAACTAAAAGCATATATACAAGACAGATTTGTGAATGGCATACATACCTTTGCTATTTTCACTAGCAGATCATAGTTATCACGTCCATAAAAAAATGGCTTCTTACTAAATATCTGTATAGAACAAGGCTCAAGCATAAGCATCACAAGACAGCAGTTCAATTCTTGACATGGTATCAAATTATGAACCTCCTTGCCATCTGCCAGTCATGGATGAAGGCAAACAGATCACGATCCATGGTCCATGCAATACTAAGATAAACTTTCTCTTTGCATATAAAGTAATAGTTGTAGATAGAAACGTCATTGCAGATATTGAAGTGCACCCCGACCAAAGTAAAAGATCATAAGATCATACTGTCAGGGTTGATTGGGGATGATATAATATACCAGCAAAAAACTACAATAATATAGCAGTATCTAATATATTTGATGACAGGGGGAAAAATGTGGAGAAATACTTACCATTCCAGGAAACATACAACCAAGACTCCACAAGTCCAAAGAATAGTCATAATCTTGTAAATCAACAAGAAGCTCAGAACCTTTGAAATACCTGCAAAGTGTGCCATCAGGGAACAACATAAGATAATGAACAAAAACAAACTACATATACCAAAATTGAAAGCCAATAGGTTTCAAAGTGCTAGTTCAAATGTAGGTGTAGTCAAACCATAAACAAGAAACGTGAGTAATCCTGAAGGAACACGAAAAATGAACGACTGAGACCCAAGTTCATGAGGAAGAACGAAAAATGTGTCTGCCCTGTGACGAGAGGAAGAGAACGAGAGAGGAAACCAAATCTGGATCTGTTTTATCGTTTTTCTTTCTTATTTTTTTTCCCTCATACTCGCATCTTATTACTTAAAACAAGCTGTCTGCCCGTCTGTCGCAATTGATATAAGTACATGCAACGACATGTATATGCAGTTGCAATTGATATATATAAGCCCAAACGACGGTAATGCAAAGCCGTCGCATCTTATTCAAGTATTTTCGACGGTAGTAATTGCAGTTGTTAAAGGAGGACCATTAGCTACGACAAATCTGCACCGTGGCCCTTTGGTGAAGCCATTTGTTGGATCATAATTCATGTACATATTTGTGCCCTAAAACAAGAAAATTACTTGTTTTAAAGTCTAATTTAATGTTGACTAATCCAATTTCATGATTTTCCTAATATTGTACTTTACTTAATCTTTGTTTTTATTTATATATATTTATTTTTCTTATCATGTTAGGAAATAATGGAGAAGAGAAAGTGAGCTAGACATTTTCCTACTCCGGCTAGGAGAAAGTGAGCTAGACAAGAAAGGAGGGGTAACCGCCTGACCAAATGAACTCCGAATGAGTTGAAACTTTTTAGTTTCATCCAAGACATCTCAATGATCATTTGTTATGAAGAGTGCCAGAGCTAGTTTTGAGTGTAAAGCCTTCAAACAGTCAGTCCAATCTTCTGAAAGACGAAAACTGGAAAACCTGACCTGTAGGTATTTCAGAAGCATTTACGGCCGAACCACAGTGAATTTAACTCTGAGATTTTACCAGGATGATCTAAACTCATGGAGGAACATTTGATATGAAGAAGTCAGAGGCCCATTCTGAATTCTTGGTGGAGATATAATTGAAGGAATAAAGGGGCAGAAAGTGACCTAAAACTAGCTCAACATTCATCATGTTCATGTTTCCACCCACATAAAGAAAGCTAGATGTTTTTCTCTTTTTCCTTGGATATATTTTTCTACTCCATTTTCTTTAATATATCATCATCACTTCCATATTTCTGCACCTTCATGCTTTGCTTTCATTTCATCATTACTCCATCTTTTCCATATTTTACAAACCACTTCCATACTCCACTTTCATTATTTTTATTTCACTCATCATTTCACTCTTCTTTTTCTTCCCTATATAAACACCTTCTCTTCTCACTCTCAACACCACCCATTCCACCCCATTACATCTGTTTTCTCTCTTCATCTCCTCTACAAAACTTCTATCACCACTACCATCAATTCATAACCTCCATTACCACCACCACAACCTTCATCATCTTTTCCATCTACCCATTCCATTTCATAGACAAAAAGCTTCACTACTCCACCACTTCACCACTTGATCATCTCTACACCTCATATTCCATCATCAACCTTTGAAGAAGAAGGAGAGGAGTCAAGCATCACTTGAGGAATCATCACCACCATCACCATTTTCACCATGTCAATGCCTTCATGAGTTCATCTACACCATCCTCAACTTGATTATCACTAGTCGCTTCTCTATCCCTACTTTTTAGTTTGATGTTCATGATACGCTAAAAGCAAGCGCGCGATTTAACCTTATAAAATGTCATCGTTAGTATAGAATAAGTAGGGATCGTTCTAGCCCGGGATTGAGGGTACACCTGTAATTGCAAAAATAAATAAAGAATTAAAATAAATACAAAGTATAATATTTACAAAAATAATACAAAGAATAGAAATATATACATGTTAATGTAAAAAGGGGGGATTAGGATTTTTAAAATCAAAAATTAAAATAAATAAAATAAAGAAAATGTAAAAACACATTTACAAGGGTGGAATGCAAGGAACAAAGATCAAAACCACAATTATATGAATGAAATCCAATTACAATTCCTATAGTTGATTATCTATGTCATGAGAAATAAGTTGACCATGTGAAACGTTAGTAAGCAAACGATTTCCCATATTTTACTTTCCTTGAATATTTAATCTAAGTGAAAGCACCTAAATTAAATCTATTGAACATGCAATCATAGTCTAGAAAGCTAGCTAATCAAGAACACATTCAATGCATGAAGAACAAAGAAAGGATGTCAACCAAAGTGCACAACCTAGTTATGAATAAGTTCACCTATTTGCAATCCTCCTTAATTGATTTCGACTTTTGTCCAAAGCCTTTACTACTTAAATCTAGCTTCAATTACATGCATATATCCTAAGTTGGCCGCCAAAGAACACATACATATAAAATTTTCTATAATCCAAAATCAATTAAGCAATCTCACATAAGCAACATAAAAATCAACACAAAGTGTAATACCCCGGAAAATCCAAATTAAATTCCGTGGATTTTTAGAAATGATTTCACGATAGTGGGAGCGAGTACGAGGCTCGGAGAAGTTGTGGAATTAGTTCGAACGATTTTATTTTCGAAAACGAACGTTTTTAGGGGGTCAACAAAGTTGACTTTTTATACGTTCAAAATTTGGGAAAACTTCCTTCATGAAAGTTGTAGAGCTCGTCGATACGAGTTCGTGGACATGTGGAACGCAATATTCGGAGTTCGTATGAATAAGTTATGAATTTTTGAAAATTGGGAATTTTCTATAAATAGGAAATTTTCTGATTTTTTATTTTCATTTAAGGACGAAAAAAAGTTCTTTTTGCGGAAAAGCCCCCGGTTTCCTCCGTTCTCTCTCTTCCTTCGACCTTCAGAACCCTCGGGTTCCGACCGACCCGACCCGGCCAAACGGTGGTCCTCCGGCATCCTCCGGCCACGACCCGGCCTTCCCCGAGCTCGCCGTCGCACGCACAGCCTCCCTCTGGCCTCCCCTTGCATCGCCGCTGCCCCCAGACGTGGATCGAAGCCCCCCCCCAGCCTAGCTTTTGACCCGATCGGATCTTGGCCGTGCCGGCGTTGCACGGGCCGATCCTCCCCATTTTCGTGATCTCCTCCTTCCCCTGATCATCCTCATATCCTCCTTGCTTGACGATTTGGAGTGTGGAGTGAAAGATCACGAGTTGAAGATTTCGACGTCCCTGATTCAATCTGGAATCTGATCAGACGCACGAGATTAATCCAACTTCAACGCTTGATCTAGGACGATCTAGGCCAAACCAGACTTAGCTCCAGGTATGGAACTCGATCACCCTTTCATTTTGAACCAGTTTGTAGTTGGTCACTTTGCCATCTGAGGTGGTTGACCGGCGTTGACCGCCGCGTTGACCGCCCACTGACCACCGCTTGTGGCGGCGCATCAGACCATATTTCGAGTTTTCATTATCTAGGCGATGATCTATGCATCCATACGAGCGTTTTGATATATAACATGGTCATGTTAGAAAAAGTTGATAAATAGTGGATTTACGTTTTGACGTTACTATTTAACGTTTTTACGTTTATCTTCGGTTTACGATCTGTGAAGATCTGACCATCGGTTTTGCTTCAATTTTGGATATGTTGATCGTATGACTGTCCCGGTGACCTTGTGAGGTCACGGGCGAAGATCCGACCGTTGGATCTTCGTATAATTGAGAAATAGTGATTCGGAAGGCGATTCGTGAGAATCTGACCGTCGGATTTTCATATAATTTTGTGGAGATGTTAGTAAAAGCGATTCAGGAAGATCTGACCGTTGGATCTTCGTGATAATTTTGGAGGATGATCCTAAAGGCGATCCGTGAGGATCCGACCGTTGGATCATCATTAAATTCAGATCCGACCGTTGGATCATCGTTTAATTTGAATCTGAGCGTTGGATCGTCGTTTAATTACATATTTGAGTTGTTGGCTAAGTCAAGATCATTATTGGACTAGGTGATTGACGGTTTGAGTTGGTGGACGATTGTGGATCGTATTTTGAGCTGAATTGAAGACGCAGCGGGATTATCGAGGTGAGTAAACCTCACGTGGTTCATATTACGAACCCAATACAATTAATTGCTTTATTTTGTTGCAATCATATGAACTATTGTTGGTGTTACTAGACATTCCTGTGTGAATGTCTGTATATATATTATTACGTGAAATAATATGTATTGTTGGAGTTGTGTTGAGTTATTGTTGAGAAACAATATATTGTGAGAGATATTGAGTTTATTGTTGAGAAACAATATATTGTGAGAGGTGTTGAGTTTTATTGTTGAGGAACAATAAATTGTTGTGATCTGTGGAGATCACTAGGTCACGAGGTGACCATGGCATCTATTAGTGAATCACGCTCTCGTACCGGGCTGGTGGTTATTAATAGTATTAAATCGTAATCACGTCTGTGGCCGGACGAGTGGTTACGTTCAGTTAGAGCTCTAGTCTGTCTGCCAAATGTGGAGTGAACTTATGAGTGAAATTGAGAGTAACTCATAAGTGTCAATATATATATGGTAACCTTATGAGGGAAATTGAGAGTAACTCATAAGGGACTATATATATATATGAGTCTGTCTACCAAATGTTGGGAAATCTTATGAGCGAATTTGAGAGTAACTCATAAGTGTCTATATATATATATGAGAGTGAGTGATCTTATGAGCTAAATTGAGAGTAACTCATAAGTGTCTATATATATATATATGAGAGTGAGAAAGTAACGTGGGTTTGTGGTAGTCTTGGAATCTAATAAATCAACAGTTCTTTCTTGTTTACTCATACTGGCTGTAAAAAGCTTACCGGGTTTTGTGTTGTTGCAACTCCCGGTACACTATTCAAATTGTGTAGCGGGTAATCCTACAGGACAGGAGAACCAGGACGGTGATCGTGCGGTTAGAGCAATTGTTAGAGTTTTACAACAATTGTAAGTTGTGAGGTGTGTTATGCTCATTTGAGCTTTATAATATATTGTGAGAGTGAATTGTAATAATGAACTCGAAGTTTCGAGATTTGGTTTTTTGTAATTGTAATTATTCAGGTTTCGGATTTGAATTTATTATTCAAAATCCGGGGCGTGACAGTTTGGTATCAGAGCGTAAGGTGCATATTTGGTGATGTGTCAATACCTTCCGAGTGATGGCCCGTCTGCAGCGGATCCCCATCGTGTGCTCTTCGGTATTGGCTAAGTCATTGGGTATGCGTGAGTGTTGGGAGTTGTTTAGGCCGCTAGGTCGTTTAGGGAACGTGAATACCTTCCCTATAGTATTGACTTGGTTAATATGAATTTGTATTTGACTTATACTGTGTTTTAAGTGTTATACATGTATTAGCCAAGCATACTATACTCCTTAGGTGATGGAGATTCGAAGGGGTTGTACTTAGAACCTTACAGTTGTCTTGTAGGTTCGTATTGGAATAAGTTCAGTGGCCGCGAGTTACAATCCTTGAGGAATAGGAACCTCTTGATTCAACTCTGTTAAGTCAACGAGGATTGTTTTATGGAAATGAGGTTCTTTTGATTGTTGAAGTGTTTGGTTGAAGGCATGATGTGGATCTATGCACGTACCTAGTGTGGATACGAGTATTGATTGATAGAAGTTTACCTTCTTAAGTTAGACGTACATATGTTTTTGGATGAGATGTACATGTCAAATAATAGATATCTTGTTTTGTAATGAGATGTCCTTGTGGAGTTTGTTAGTAGGGTTGAGGTTAGGGAAGAAATTATTGTGGTTACTTCTTCCTTGTGCTTGTAAGTTGTTAAGCAGGGTTTAAGGTGCGAGACAAGAATTTTATTTTGTGCTCGATGGTTAGAGATGAGAGACCATTGTTTTGGGTTGTCGTTGAGTACTATAATTCCTTCAGAATCAAGATTGTTGGTAGAATTGGAATTAGTAGTAGTTTTGGTGATTCGGAATTTGAATTGAGTTCGCGAGATGTGTCTTATATACGTGGTTGATGTTGCTTGCATCATTTTGGAACGATACGTTACGATTCACAAGGAAAACTGGATCTGAAATTTATTCATTTGAACACCATGGGTTGATGACCTGACCGTGACTTGTGAATATAGTTTTGTTCAAGTGAATGAAATTGAATTTTGAGGCCTATGTATGGTGCAAGAAGAAGCATGGAGGACATGTTAGAGTCAGGCAAGGGTTTGCCTTTGGTGATTGATTTTAGGTGATATAGTTAAACGCAATTTCAGATATTGATTTTAGTGACTTTGTTAGGTATCCATAGTGGTTCAAGTGAATTACTATGTGATATGGAGTTTGATTCGATTTCTGAATCGCTAAATGTTAGGGATTGAATTGTGGTGAGTTTTTGTTGAAGCAATTGATAGATCGAATTATCGAGATTCTATAAGAGTTGTAAGAGTAACTCTAAAAACGTGGGTTTTCCTAGCTAACTCAGGATGTGTTTAGCTTTATAAATCCCTAATCCTATCGATGAAATTGTTGTGTTTGGTTTGACTCAGAGGATACTAGCTAGACCTCGATGCGACTTAATTGATTGTTGGATTCTTTTTGAGCGATTGTTTTTATTACATCATTATGAAAGATGTGTGCAGTAGAGTTGTTTATGGTTTTGAAAATAGTATTGGGTGACCAAGGTTCGATCCTTGGTGTTGTTGTTGGTTAAACAAAAAGAAAAGAAAACATGCACACCATCTTATTGATTTTACATTACAAAAAAAAAAAAAAAAAAAAAAAAAAAAAAAACGAGGACTATGCTATACTAAGCCTAGTCAGCAGCTCCGGATGGATTGAGGCTGAGCTCAAGAGAAACGTTTGAGCCACTGTGGTAACCGCCTGAGCCACCAGAATAGTAACCAAAAGCGCTACCTTCCTCGGAAGTAGCCTTCAGGTTACCAAAGACGTCCTCGCCGTGCACGGGGAACAGAGGAAGAGTTTGAACCTCCTGGTGATCTCCTCCTCGTTGTTGCAGGGATGTTTGTCCTCCTGTTGTGCCAAAAGAGTTGTACTAGTATTAGTGTTGAAGTGTGAGGAAGAATATGAAACAGAATTTAAATCAAGAAATCCTTCATTACCAGTAGAATAGGTGGAACCAAAGTTGAGATCAATGGATCTACCATCATCAGTAGAACTAGTGGACCCAAAATTGATGTCAATGGATCCACCAGCTGGCCCAAAATTGATGTCGATGGATCCACCAGCACCAGTAGAACCAGTGGACCCAAAATTGAGATCAATGGATCTACCAGTACCAAGAGAACTAGTTCTCATGGGCACTGGAGCAGCCTGATTACACCTATTCATCTGCTTCTCTCGAGCCCTGACGTTCTGGAACCAAAAGTAAATGTTCTTACCCTCAACATGCCCATACTGGTTCAGCTGGAGACAGATCTCGTGAATCTGCTCTGTAGTTGGGCACTTAAATCCCTTGACATAGTAAAGATCCTTGAGGATTCTTATTTGTTCTGGAGTAGGAATCCACCTGGTACGGCTTCGCCAGAAATCCATGTTGGCACTACTTCCAGCTGCTTGGGTGTTTCCTCCCTCCTCTGTTGGTTGCTGTTGTTGTGGTTCCATTTGTTGCGGGGTTTGGAGCTCCATTAGTTGCAGAGTTCGTGGCTCTTGGGTCATGGGGTGAGAGGATGTGGAAATCGAGGAATACATGGTTTAGTGTTTGAGGGAGATTTTGTTAGAAGGATTGGAGTTGTTGAACTGGTGATTGGAGATCTGAGATTCTCAGAGGAAAGATGAGATCGAATCTTCAAATGGAAGAAAAAATCTGAGAAAGAAGGATTGAAGATTTGGAGGAAAAGATTGAAGATCTGAAAGTTCAGAGGAAAGATGGGATTGAATCAACTAGATGGGAGAGAAGATCAGAAGAGAAGGATTGAAATTGATGAAGAAAGGATTTGAGTTTCGAGAGGAAGGCTGCAGAGTTTGAGAGAGAATGGCTGGGGAAAATTTCTTTTCTTTGGTGTGAACAGTTTTTCTCCAGGATGCACCTATTTATAGAACGAGGTGAGCAGATCTCCACCGTTGGATGGACGATCTCTGAGATTCAATCCACGCGTTGGATTAAAGTCGCCCCGAAACCCGGAAAAGCTGTTGGCGCGTGGAGAGCGTGTAAGGGGACCGAGGGAATCTCGAGGCGCTGTGGCAGACAGCTGTAGCCGAAAGCAGATTTGACTGCCGTAAATCACGGAAGGGATAAGCCGTGACACAAGTGGGCCGTACTTGGGCCTGTCTCGGATCAAGGCATCACTGTAGCTGTGGGTGGAGGCCTGATGGGCCGAGTTTCAGAAACAGTTTTGGACATGATGGGCCGAGTTTCTGAAACAGTTTTGGATGAGTTGGGCTGGATTTCTGTAACAGTTTTGGATACGTTGGGCTGGGTTTCTGCAACAGTCTTGGATGTTTTGGGCCGAATTGTTTAAACAGTTGAAACAGTTGGTTTAAATAAAAGGATTTGTATGGATAATAACGTGAGCAGCCGTGCTCGAGTGGTTGAGTGTACAGTTCGTGTACAAGAGGTCTGAGGTTCGAACCTCGCCTCTCGTTTATTTTTATTATGTTCGTTATGACATAATAAGTATAAAATTTGTACACATTATATTAAGCACAGCTTGTGCTCCAGTGGTTGGGGGACAAAGGTTTCGTGCGGCAGGTTGAGGTTTCGAACCTTGCCTCCCCCGTTATTTTATTTATGTCGCTTATGACATAATAAATATAACACGTGAGCATATATTAATGAAGGCAGCTCTTGCTTCAGTGGTTGGGAGCAAAACCTTCGTGTTTGAGGTCGGGAGTTCGAACCTTACCTCTTACAAATATTTTTGGATCTCGTATATGCTTGATATACGGACGTATATACGGTATGTACGGTATACATACGTATATACGGTCTGTACGGTATGTATACTTATATACAGTTGTACAGTATGCATACGTATATACGGTCTGTACGGTATGCATACGAATATACAGTTGTACGGTATGCATACGTATATACGATCTGTACGGTATGCATACGTATATACGGTATGTACAATTTCATACCGTAGCCGAGCTGGAAGTTGGTGGGCCGATTGGTAGGCCCAAATAGTAAGCCCAAATAGTAAGCCCAAATGGTAGGCCCAAATGGTAAGCCCAATTGTTCGGCCCGAATAGTAGGCCCAAATGTTAAACCCAAAGTGGTTTGGGCCGGTTCGAAATGTGGATGGTCCGATTTCTTCAGGCCCAATTGGCCAGCCCTAGTGCTTAGCCCAAGGATTGAGCAAGCCCAAGTCATCATCATTGGATGACATAATTTATTGGCGTGCTTTTGGGGATGATTTGTTTTGAGTGATGCATCTCTATGGTTGTGAAGAGTGGTGCATGCTTAAGTTTTACTATGGAGATTTACCGTGATGCTAATTGAGTAGCGAAACACTTTGTGGGAGTGTTTACTGTGCTTGTATGCCAGTACAGAGTGATGATCTATGTGATGATCTATGTGAAGATCTATGTGAGGATCTATGAGATGATCCATGTGACGATTTTGTGTATGTGATGTGGAGTGTTGTTGAGCAGTTGTTGTGTGAGTTTACGTTTGTGATGAAAGGATTTAGTGGCCATAGGAATGTATTTTTATACAAAGGATTGTGGCTCTGTAGATTACTACAGATTTGGAAGAGATGGAGATTATATGGTTAGGTCAACCTTAATCGAGAGGAATTGACTTACGCTCAAATTTCGGGACGAAATTTCTTTAAGGAGGGTAGACTGTAATACCCCGGAAAATCCAAATTAAATTCCGTGGATTTTTAGAAATGATTTCACGATAGTGGGAGCGAGTACGAGGCTCGGAGAAGTTGTGGAATTAGTTCGAACGATTTTATTTTCGAAAACGAACGTTTTTAGGGGGTCAACAAAGTTGACTTTTTATACGTTCAAAATTTGGGAAAACTTCCTTCATGAAAGTTGTAGAGCTCGTCGATACGAGTTCGTGGACATGTGGAACGCAATATTCGGAGTTCGTATGAATAAGTTATGAATTTTTGAAAATTGGGAATTTTCTATAAATAGGAAATTTTCTGATTTTTTATTTTCATTTAAGGACGAAAAAAAGTTCTTTTTGCGGAAAAGCCCCCGGTTTCCTCCGTTCTCTCTCTTCCTTCGACCTTCAGAACCCTCGGGTTCCGACCGACCCGACCCGGCCAAACGGTGGTCCTCCGGCATCCTCCGGCCACGACCCGGCCTTCCCCGAGCTCGCCGTCGCACGCACAGCCTCCCTCTGGCCTCCCCTTGCATCGCCGCTGCCCCCAGACGTGGATCGAAGCCCCCCCCCAGCCTAGCTTTTGACCCGATCGGATCTTGGCCGTGCCGGCGTTGCACGGGCCGATCCTCCCCATTTTCGTGATCTCCTCCTTCCCCTGATCATCCTCATATCCTCCTTGCTTGACGATTTGGAGTGTGGAGTGAAAGATCACGAGTTGAAGATTTCGACGTCCCTGATTCAATCTGGAATCTGATCAGACGCACGAGATTAATCCAACTTCAACGCTTGATCTAGGACGATCTAGGCCAAACCAGACTTAGCTCCAGGTATGGAACTCGATCACCCTTTCATTTTGAACCAGTTTGTAGTTGGTCACTTTGCCATCTGAGGTGGTTGACCGGCGTTGACCGCCGCGTTGACCGCCCACTGACCACCGCTTGTGGCGGCGCATCAGACCATATTTCGAGTTTTCATTATCTAGGCGATGATCTATGCATCCATACGAGCGTTTTGATATATAACATGGTCATGTTAGAAAAAGTTGATAAATAGTGGATTTACGTTTTGACGTTACTATTTAACGTTTTTACGTTTATCTTCGGTTTACGATCTGTGAAGATCTGACCATCGGTTTTGCTTCAATTTTGGATATGTTGATCGTATGACTGTCCCGGTGACCTTGTGAGGTCACGGGCGAAGATCCGACCGTTGGATCTTCGTATAATTGAGAAATAGTGATTCGGAAGGCGATTCGTGAGAATCTGACCGTCGGATTTTCATATAATTTTGTGGAGATGTTAGTAAAAGCGATTCAGGAAGATCTGACCGTTGGATCTTCGTGATAATTTTGGAGGATGATCCTAAAGGCGATCCGTGAGGATCCGACCGTTGGATCATCATTAAATTCAGATCCGACCGTTGGATCATCGTTTAATTTGAATCTGAGCGTTGGATCGTCGTTTAATTACATATTTGAGTTGTTGGCTAAGTCAAGATCATTATTGGACTAGGTGATTGACGGTTTGAGTTGGTGGACGATTGTGGATCGTATTTTGAGCTGAATTGAAGACGCAGCGGGATTATCGAGGTGAGTAAACCTCACGTGGTTCATATTACGAACCCAATACAATTAATTGCTTTATTTTGTTGCAATCATATGAACTATTGTTGGTGTTACTAGACATTCCTGTGTGAATGTCTGTATATATATTATTACGTGAAATAATATGTATTGTTGGAGTTGTGTTGAGTTATTGTTGAGAAACAATATATTGTGAGAGATATTGAGTTTATTGTTGAGAAACAATATATTGTGAGAGGTGTTGAGTTTTATTGTTGAGGAACAATAAATTGTTGTGATCTGTGGAGATCACTAGGTCACGAGGTGACCATGGCATCTATTAGTGAATCACGCTCTCGTACCGGGCTGGTGGTTATTAATAGTATTAAATCGTAATCACGTCTGTGGCCGGACGAGTGGTTACGTTCAGTTAGAGCTCTAGTCTGTCTGCCAAATGTGGAGTGAACTTATGAGTGAAATTGAGAGTAACTCATAAGTGTCAATATATATATGGTAACCTTATGAGGGAAATTGAGAGTAACTCATAAGGGACTATATATATATATGAGTCTGTCTACCAAATGTTGGGAAATCTTATGAGCGAATTTGAGAGTAACTCATAAGTGTCTATATATATATATGAGAGTGAGTGATCTTATGAGCTAAATTGAGAGTAACTCATAAGTGTCTATATATATATATGAGAGTGAGAAAGTAACGTGGGTTTGTGGTAGTCTTGGAATCTAATAAATCAACAGTTCTTTCTTGTTTACTCATACTGGCTGTAAAAAGCTTACCGGGTTTTGTGTTGTTGCAACTCCCGGTACACTATTCAAATTGTGTAGCGGGTAATCCTACAGGACAGGAGAACCAGGACGGTGATCGTGCGGTTAGAGCAATTGTTAGAGTTTTACAACAATTGTAAGTTGTGAGGTGTGTTATGCTCATTTGAGCTTTATAATATATTGTGAGAGTGAATTGTAATAATGAACTCGAAGTTTCGAGATTTGGTTTTTTGTAATTGTAATTATTCAGGTTTCGGATTTGAATTTATTATTCAAAATCCGGGGCGTGACACAAAGAAATCACAACTTTTATCCAAACATAAGAATGGGCTTAAACTTTGCCCTTAACATTATTTGTTAACTAAAATTCATAGTTCTACAAATCCAAACAAAGAAAACCAAAAGAAGTTACAAGGAAAAAGATAGAATTACACCGTGAGTTGGAGTGGATGATGAAGAGCTTGAAACGTTGATCTTGAATCTTGAAAGCAAGACTTCACTATCACGGCACAAGGTGGATGATGACGGCTAGGAGGCTTCATGGCTTCTTCTTCTCTTCTTCTCTTTGCTTGAAAATGCAGATACTTGAAACTAGAGAGTGGAAAGGAAATGAAACTAAGAACTAGAGAAAAATGGAAAGGAAATGGAGAGACAAAGAAGATGAAATGGATGAAGGAATGTTTAAAGGAAAATGGAGAGGAAATGGAGAGACAAAGAAGATGAAATGGATGAAGGAATGTTTAAAGGAAAATGGAGAGGAAATGGAGAGACAAAGAAGATGAAATGGATGAAGGAATGTGTTTTTCTTCTTTGTTGTAGCCTCTATTTATAGGCTACCAAGCAAAACTATTTGGCTTTAAACAAATGATGATGGGTTAGGTTTGAGCATTTAAACATTAATGGAATTTGTTAGGTTTGAATATTTAAACACTAATGGAATTTGTTAGGTTTGAGTCACTTTCTACTCATTTTTCCTTCAATTAATTCTCCACCAAGACTTCAGATTTTTCCAGTGAGTTCTTCATATGAAATGATCCACCATGAGTTTAGATCAGTGTATCAAATTTTCAGAATTTATTTCCATGCCATTTGGCCGGAATCGCTGCTGGACTCCTTACAGGTCCAGTTTTCCAGTTTTGCTTCTGCATAAAATTGGGCTGACTGTTTGAAGGCCTTCCACTTCTATTTGGCTCTTTCACTCTTCATAAGAAATGTTTCTTAGGATGTCTAGAATGGATCTGAAAGGTTTCAGCTCATTTGAAGTTCATTTGGTCAGGTGGTCGCTCCTTCTTCCTTGCTTGGCTTGGTTTCTCCTAGCCGGAGTAGGAAAATGTGTAAAGTTGACATTTTTAGTGCATTTCCATTTTTCTCCATCATTTTATGGACCTAACATTTATTTCATCATCATCTACTCCAATGTACCTAAAAAATAGAAATTGAGTTAAAAAAACGATTCGTTAAGGAATTAACTAAGCAAAATATGAGGAATTAGCTATTAAAATACCACATTAAAATGCTCCTATCAGTTCATAAATATGTTGAAGCTTATAAATTTGATTATGAGTGAGTAGTTAGTTTGTTAGGGCTAGGGTTGAAAGCCCTAGCCAAACTTATAATGAATTAATGTTTGAGTCTTATTTGATGCATTTTCCATGATCATCTTCACATGCTAATTCAAGAAGTGAATGCTTGTATTTGAATCTAGCTAATTTGAATATTTTGCATTTGTCATGTCACGCCCCGGATTTTGAATGATAAATTCAAATCCGAAACCTGAATAATTACAATTACAAAAAAACCAAATCTCGAAACTTCGAGTTCATTATTACAATTCACTCTCACAATATATTATAAAGCTCAAATGAGCATAACACACCTCACAACTTACAATTGTTGTAAAACTCTAACAATTGCTCTAACCGCACGATCACCGTCCTGGTTCTCCTGTCCTGTAGGATTACCCGCTACACAATTTGAATAGTGTACCGGGAGTTGCAACAACACAAAACCCGGTAAGCTTTTTACAGCCAGTATGAGTAAACAAGAAAGAACTGTTGATTTATTAGATTTCAAGACTACCACAAACCCACGTTACTTTCTCACTCTCATATATATATATAGACACTTATGAGTTACTCTCAATTTAGCTCATAAGATCACTCACTCTCATATATATATGTAGACACTTATGAGTTACTCTCAATTTAGCTCATAAGATCCCTCACTCTCATATATATATATAGACACTTATGAGTTACTCTCAAATTCGCTCATAAGATTTCCCAACATTTGGTAGACAGACTCATATATATATATAGACCCTTATGAGTTACTCTCAATTTCCCTCATAAGGTTACCATATATATATTGACACTTATGAGTTACTCTCAATTTCACTCATAAGGTCACTCCACATTTGGCAGACAGACTAGAGCTCTAACTGAACGTAACCACTCGTCCGGCCACAGACGTGATTACGATTTAATACTATTAATAACCACCAGCCCGGTACGAGAGCGTGATTCACTAATAGATGCCATGGTCACCTCGTGACCTAGTGATCTCCACAGATCACAACAATTTATTGTTCCTCAACAATAAAACTCAACACCTCTCACAATATATTATTTCTCAACAATAAACTCAATACCTCTCACAATATATTGTTTCTCAACAATAAACTCAACACAACTCCAACAATACATATTATTTCACGTAATAATATATATACAGACATTCACACAGGAATGTCTAATACACCAACAATAGTTCATATGATTGCAAAATAAAGCAATTAAATATATTGGGTTCGTAATATGAACCACGTGAGGTTTACTCACCTCGATAATCCCGCTGCGTCTTCAATTCAGCTCAAAATACGATCCACAATCGTCCACCAACTCAAACCGTCAATCACCTAGTCCAATAATGATCTTGACTTAGCCAACAACTCAAATATGTAATTAAACGACGATCCAACGCTCAGATTCAAATTAAACGATGATCCAACGGTCGGATCTGAATTTAATGATGATCCAACGGTCGGATCCTCACGGATCGCCTTTAGGATCATCCTCCAAAATTATCACGAAGATCCAACGGTCAGATCTTCCTGAATCGCCTTTACTAACATCTCCACAAAATTATATGAAAATCCGACGGTCAGATTCTCACGAATCGCCTTCCGAATCACTATTTCTCAATTATACGAAGATCCAACGGTCGGATCTTCGCCCGTGACCTCACAAGGTCACCGGGACAGTCATACGATCAACATATCCAAAATTGAAGCAAAACCGATGGTCAGATCTTCACAGATCGTAAACCGAAGATAAACGTAAAAACGTTAAATAGTAACGTCAAAACGTAAATCCACTATTTATCAACTTTTTCTAACATGACCATGTTATATATCAAAACGCTCGTATGGATGCATAGATCATCGCCTAGATAATGAAAACTCGAAATATGGTCTGATGCGCCGCCACAAGCGGTGGTCAGTGGGCGGTCAACGCGGCGGTCAACGCCGGTCAACCACCTCAGATGGCAAAGTGACCAACTACAAACTGGTTCAAAATGAAAGGGTGGTCGACTTTCATACCTGGAGCTAAGCCTGGTTCGGCCTAGATCGTCCTAGATCAAGCGTTGAAGTTGGATTAATCTCGTGCGTCTGATCAGATTCCAGATTGAATCAGGGACGTCGAAATCTTCAACTCGTGATCTTTCACTCCACACTCCAAATCGTCAAGCAAGGCCTATATGGGGATGATCAGGGGGAGGAGGAGATCACGAAAATGGGAACGATCGGCCCATGCAACGCCGGAAAAATGGAATTCCGGTCGGGTCGGATTCCTCTTGGCTGGCTTCTTCGATCTCCATCTGGGGGCAGCGGCGGGGCAAGGCGACACCGGAGGGAGGCCGGGCTTGGAGCGGCGATCACCATGGTGTCCGGGTCGTGGCCGGAGGACGCCGGAGGAGGAAGGAAAATCCGGGTCGGGTCGGCTAAGACCCGTTGGGTCTGACGGTCGAAAGAAGAGAGAGAACGGAGAGAGCTGGGGGACTGTTCAGCAAAAATGAAAATGTTTCGTCCTTCAATGAAAAATCAGATATTTTTCCTATTTATAGAAAATTCCCAATTTTCAAATATTCATAACTTAATCATACGAACTCCGAATATTGCGTTCTACATGTCCACGAACTCGTATCGACGAGCTCTACAACTTTCATGAAGGAAGTTTTCCCAAATTTTGAACGTATAAAAAGTCAACTTTGTTGACCCCCTAAAAACGTTCGTTTTCGAAAATAAAACCGTTCGAACTAATTCCACAACTTCTCCAAGCTTCGTACTCGCTCCTACTATCGTGAAATCATTTCTAAAAATCCACGGAATTTAATTTGGATTTTCCAGGGTATTACATGTCATTACATGAACAATGTTTAGAGAATAGCTAGCTTTGGACATTGAAAGCATGATAGCACACTAGGTGTGTATGTGAGGGTAGTGAGTTAAAATCACCTAGATTTAGGATTGGTTTGTTTGCTTGATTATCTAAACTCAAATCTTCATGCATCTAGGAGCAAGGAATTGATACTTATCCGGTAATATAACTTGTTCTTGGGTAGTTAGTTTCGCACTTATCCGGTGGAAATTGATAAAATAAAAGGAGTTTAGGCCTTAGTAGTCTTATCCGGATGCTAAGAGGCACTACTACACAAAAGGCTTCACACGACGGTTTAAAACTGTCATCTCACGTTTTCCATTTCCGTGGTCTATCGAGGCGTCATCTGATGAAATGCCGTCAGACGACGGTTTTCAACCGTCGTATACCGATCATTGGGTCGACGGTGTGCAGCTGACTCCGTCGTCTGATGGACCGGCAGATCTGTCGACATGCTGTCGACAGAAATTTTCCGTGCTGTGACTTTTATTCATACCACGGTTTTATTTTTAAGACGTTGTGCAAATTGTATCCACACGACAGTTCTTCCAACATAGATGTGGTGTGACGACTTAAAAATTCAATGCATATGTGCTTTCACACGACAGATTTAACTCTAACCGTTGTACCGTGACGTTTGAGACAATGGTTTTTGCTAGTACTTGTTGTCTTTGTGTGTATCACACGATGATATTAGTAAGAACCGTGGTGTGAATTGTAGAAATTTTGTTTGATTCCACCCTATAATCTTCATCAGACGACATATTTTCCATTTTTCCTACTGTGTTTGATTTGGTAATGGTAAGATTCAAATGAAGCTGGAACCAAAAATTGACCAAATGAACAGTGATTCTCTCATAATAAATAGCTATTATAATTCCATAAATAGATCCGATAATGGTAATTGTATCCGCAAAATAGAAAGGATCGTCTATGGATCTCTAATAGCAAAATACATCCACAAATGTGGCTAAAATAGTCTCATCCTACATAATCACATCTATACAAGACATACAATTCAAGCCAATCCAAAAAGGACCAACATCTAGCCTAAATGCACTTGAGACCTTGCATATATACACCCAAAAAAAAAACCAACACTTCATAGCTTCATCAGCAGGTTCTTCATCACATAATTTGCAAGCTCATTATGCACTTCATCAAGTTCCGCTTGACCATAAGTATGGTTGGCTCTCCTATCCCACTGTTAACAGTTTCAAATCGAAAATTTAAACTCATACACATTCAACAATAACACTTTGGAAACCAACAGCAACCATAAAACTTTTATGTGCAAACTTTGTCACTGTCCTCAGACTTTACTATATGAAAGAATGCTTTTGAAAATGAAAATTTATGGTTACCTTATCTGCAAATGACAAAGTTGTATCATGGATGATATCCCTCTTGTATCTCATCACAAAATAGCCGCACTGTTTCTAGCAATATGTGATTGACAAAGGTAGCTTATGTTCTTCAGTGACATTGTCTGTCAATGAGAGAACTTGTAATCAACCATCCATCTATAAGTCTGCAAAAAAGTTGTGTGAACCCATAACATGATCTTTGCTTGCATTTTTTCTCTTTGTTCCTGCAAGGATTGTCACACCACTTAAACACAATTATACAACACAGAAGAAATGCCTCCACCAATATGATATGATGTAGACTTGGAGCAACATAATCAAATAATTAGATCCATGTTGCAGAAGGCATAAGCAACAATATCCTCTGATTGCTGGCATTTCCACAGGGCAATCAAGTTCTAAATTATTTTAACTAGCGCATTTAATTTGTCGCAAATCAGAGATGGAAATGGAGCAGATACAAAAAAGTCTGAGTATGAGAAAGCTGTTCCTCAAATTTTGGAGGATCCATTTATAAACTTAGTCAGAATATTCTGATAAATATTCTAACCACCAAAGTGAGGCCTAAATGATGTAGAAGATATCAATCATCTGTAACTATATTAACTTAAAAATATATTTACAGTGAAGAGATTTAATGAAAGGGCCTAAAACTTATCATTGTGGCACAGATCAAGGGCATCTATGGACACAATATGATTATTTATTTATATATAGTGCTGCATACCTTTTCTGGTCTTTGGAGTATTAATATCTATATCCATCTCATCACTATCACTGTCCCCCACAGTTGCTCGAGTCCTTGAAGTATTTCCGGAGCCTTGCAATATATCATCCATATCCCACAGCTGCAAGGATGAAAATCAGGAGAGAGCATAAAACTGCTAGACACCACCTAAAGATATGATATTTAATCAATACTAGAAAGTAAGAGAAAAGTAAGAGACAACAGAGGTTGTATCACAAAACCATAAAGATGACTTATTGACAAAATCCTTAATACAGACATCCTGATAATTTACCTATTTGTGAATCTTCAATAGCATTCCAGACTCCATATTTATTAAGTGGAACATCCGTTTTATCAGAACAATATATATAAAATGAGCAGAGACCATATTTTTTATTTTATCAAGTCCAAAATAAACTACAAACTACAACTCAACGAAGGCCATTTAAATATCAAAGTTACATTAACAAGGATATGGTTTTGATATGATTATGATCAGAGCATCTTTCAACATGTTTTGCTGAAACTATAGCCTTCATAGTGAATGTTTTATTTGTTCTAAACAAAAACTCAGTTTGACAATCATTAAGTGAAGAACAAGTGATTATAGTGCCTGCATATTACCACAAAAGTTCCCATACTAAATCTAAACAAAACATAAAAGTGACATAAGTGATTAATTCTCAGCAAATGCTCAATCCAGTTTTATAACTTCAACCAATATATGTAAATGTGACAGAGAGGGTGGACTGTATGCTAACCTGGTACTTGTAGTATTGCCCATCTTTAAATCTGAACACCAAGTTAATTTGTGTTTGGGACCTTCCTCAACTTTAATTGCTTTCTCATTGCCCATATATAAGGTACCTCACTAACAAAAGGCAAACAAGCAATAAAAGAATAATAGGCAAACAACGATATGTGTATATATTTGATTCCAAAGGATTTTATATATAACAAAAGAATAATTCGCAAATGCTATGCTTTTCTTTCTAGTAGATACTACTTCTCAGATGCAGAAAATAATGTTGGAACTTTATCAATTAGAACTTTGAACCATTGAAGTTTGAGAGTATCTAGTTTCCTAATACCTATCCAGACAATCTTTTCAATGTCCTAATCATATCATTTCGATTCAATTGAAAGTGAAAAGGATGCATTTAATTAGTTTCCAAGTGTCCAAACACAGAAGCACAAGACGAGATACTTACGTAATCACTGCTGGTAAATCTAAACAGAGTCTCAAGACCACCATCTACCTCTCTGTCCACTGTCACTACCTACTTCTCCTTATCTAGCACAACCTACTGGAAATGTTTAGTCATAAAAAGTAATTCATAAACTGTGTTGTATGAAAATAGGCCAAAGAATATATATATATCTCATTCATTGAAACCTCTTATTCAACTCCAAGAGGAATTAGAATACGGAAAATAAAGCAACACTAAGACAAAAATATTGACTTTACCTTCATGTAGATTTGTATTTGTTTAGCTTCAGATACAGATTCAAAGTGGACAAACATTCTAGTTTTTTTTTTTTTTTTCTTTCATAAGACAAAAAATGACAATTTCGGAGGATAGGGGAATGATAGATGGAAACAGACAATTAGTTCTAGTACACCCCAACCACACCACTATTTATTCCAGGTGCTTGAAATACCTAAGTTCTGTGATTCTTATTATCAGATCTGACCAATTCAAACTAAGACTATCAATGAAAAGAAATGTCTTAGTAACCTTAACTTCCTGAACTAATTAAGCAAAGTCATCGACTTTTTCCCACATCAATATAAAGGATTATGAACAAAGCCCTTCAATTAAAAACCAACAATCAGCAGCATGAGCAAGGGATTGTATACCTGAAACGAGCATATGGGAAAGAGTAATGAAAAGTCCAATCCTAAGTACGACCTGCAATTTCAGCAGAAAAAAAAAAAAGTTGTTAAATTTCCACACCTTCACCAAAAGAAAAACCAGATCTAGAGAGGTATTACCATAGCCCATTGCCCAGAACCAAATAGCCTGCCGAAATCCTTGCTAAACCAGAAGAACAGCGTGAGAGAGTGGCTCAATAAAGATACAACGGATCGAGACGCTTTGGGAGAAGTCTCCATATGTGTATCTAATTTCAAAAGAAATTGAGAGAGAGTGAGAGAGGGCAAAAGCTAGAGTTTGAGGATGGTCAATCGAGGGCCTTCTATGAATTTTGATCACAAAGGAGAGCACTAGGAAGACCGAGAAGATGTAAGGAGGCCCGTATGAAGGTAAAATGAATAATAAACATTAGTAACTCTAACTCAAACCAAGTCACAACTTACAACTCACAACAAAATATACCAATATGCAGTAAATATATAGATGAAAGGTTCTGCGCTTATGCCAAAACCAACATACATATGAAACAGCCCAGATGTTGTTGACTGTGCCATGCACTCATCATTGCCCAGCCTGCAATACAATCATATAATCATCAGTTTCAGATATAACTAAAATACACAATAGGAAGCTTCCCACCAAAAACCATGTTTTGGAGAAGCCAAGCAACAAATAGAACTTCCTACTCAAAACCATAACCAGATTCATTTCGCCTAACAATCCCACAGAAATTCCAACAATTTAAAAAATTTATCTTAGTGATTGGAGAGAATATATGACAACCACCACATAAAATCCCCCAAACTAAAAACCCTAGAAATTTCAATTGAAATTAAATTAGGGATGTTTACCTTTCGGGAGGGATCAGCTTTGGAGCTAGAGCGCTGCGATGAGGTTGTTCGTCATCTGTGCTAGGCACCGACTAGATCCTCTTCACCCGTTCATGGGGTCGAAGGAGTTCACCCTTCAGGTTCTTTTGCTCCTACGTAGAGAGACCAAAATGGACTGTGAGAGAAAGAGATTCGAAGAATTGGAGAAGAGATGGCTTCCAATCTAGGGCTCTCTCCAGGCTACCCATTAGGTTTTCAATCTAGAGGCAGATATGGTTTTGGTCGGGATTTGTCGAAGAGAGAGAGAGCTTTGGTTGGGGTTTGTCGAAGAAGAGATAGGGTTGGGGTCTCTGGAGGAGATAAGGTTGGGGCTTGTCAAGAAGAGGGGGGGAGACTTGTGTCAAAGAAGAGAGAGGGAGAGGGTAGAGGACTCGAGGTCTGTCGAAGAAGGGGTTTCTCAAGGAGATAAGGTTGGGGTTTGTCAATTCTTTCGTTCCCAAAATGAAGTATCGGCCGGCTAGGTGGCGTGGTTTTGAATAACATTAAGAAGCCCTCGTTTAATTCATGGACAAGCCCTCAGAGGCTCAGACAATGGTTTTTCATATCTGTTGTCTGAATGCCACTTGAAAATTTTCAATTTCACCTCCTCATGCTGCCTGGTGGGAGGGAAATAAATTTGGGGGGAGAATGGTGGGAAATGTTGGAGGGAATGTCGGTGAGCATGTTTTGACTTGCAAATTTATAGATTCACACCACAGTTTTAAAGAAACCTTCATATAAACACTACATGCTGAGGAAATTTAAATGGTGCCAATTGGTGCGAAACTTGCCGCCTCTATAACAATTTAACCTCACACCACGCTTCCATTTATAAACGTTTTCTGAAGCAATACATAATTCCAGCATGAAAAACACCCGTTGGTTGAATTCATATTAGAAGACGGAAATTTTACAACCGTCGTCTCAATAATGAGAAATTATTCACACCACGGAAAACAGTGTTACGTCGTATGAGAGGTGTCGTGTGATTCATTTTCTGTAGTAGTGAGGGTAATTGGATATTTGGGATTGCATTACTTATAGTTTGAACATCAATGCATGCAAGGGAGGCTATGGTGAACAACCTAAAGCTCTAACTTCCATCCATTTTATCACATCTAGTTTAACATAGCCTAGTTTACATTTCAAGTTTCATTTTGTGTTAATTTGATTCGAAACCATTTTCAAAGCCAAAAAAATCAAACCACTACACCATCTTGCATAAATTCACCATGAACTTTGGTTCACTTGTGAGCTCTTGTTTATGACTTGTACATTTGCATATTCATCTAGCATCCTTTAGGTTTTCCCTAGCTAGAGTGGGTTTTCCAATCCCTTGGGTACGATATCCCCTACTCATAATCCCTACACTATAACTTGACCCTTATACTTGAGGGTGGCTATTTGGCTAACACCATTGCAATTCTTTTTTGTAGTGATGTGTCCTCATTCACATAATAGAGTTCTCGAATGTGTAATTGGGTGATACCTTGTGTAATCTTCCTCATTGAGAAGATAATTACATCTTTGACAACGCTTATTACAAATATAAGGACAAATGATCAAAAATATTGTAATAAATGTCCTGTTTGTGGTAATTATAAGGTTTAAGACAACATATACTAATTTATGAACTATTTTACAAAATTGACAACAAATGTGTTGTACAAGTGGCAAATCTTCATATTTCATACCAAATAAAGCATCTGTTCTCATTCACGTAATAGAGTTCTCGAATGTGTAATTAGGTGGTATCTTGTGTAATTTTTCTCATTGAGAAAATAAATACATCTCTACAATGCTTATTATGAATATAAGAACAAATGATTAAAAATATTGTAATAAATGTCTTGTTTATGGTAATTACAAGGTCTAAGACAACATCTACCAATTTATGAACCATTTTATAAAATTGACGACAAATGTGTTATACAAGCGGTAAATCTTCATATTTATACCAAATAGAGCATGTGTCTTCATTCACGCTTCATTCACGTAATATAGTTCTTGATTGTGTAATTAGGGTAAACATTTTGGTATTTACTCCATTTAGGACAAAATTTACAGGTATATAGACAAAATTACAAATTGATGACAAATGTGTTTTTAAATTGGTAATATTTTTTAAAAAAAATTGTCATGTGTTAAAATTTGAATGGGTAACCTGATGACCAAGTCATCAGGTTACCATCATATTAAATTGTTATATATTAAAAAAATAAAAATAAAAGGTATGGGATACGGGAGGGTACTGTAGCATGTCTCTTGAGTTATGAGGTGATAGATTTGTAATTGCTATGCGTCTGCATGTTTTGATTGTTCTGTTTTTCTTTGATAACATTATTCTCTTAGAGTTTGATTCAATTTTTATTTTTGTCTCTGTTTATGTAATTCCCTTTAGCTCCGCATTTCCATACATCGGAGCTTTTAACTTCATATTCTGCATGACTGCATTTAGTTATGATACGTTTCTCTCATCATTTTACCAAAACTTCAAGATTGTTAAACACAATGTAATTCATTTGCACCCGAAGCTATTGGTAAATGTGGGTAACAGGTTATGGCTTATCATTGAATCAGTCTAATAGCTATCGTCTACTAGGACCTTATGTCTTATGTTTGATATTGTTATGGTTTTATACATGCATGCTTTTAAGTTTTAACTAGTTGTTGGTTTGACAATAATATGAAGATGTTACTCTTCCTTTCACAATGTAGTTAAACCAGTTCAAAATGAAAGTAACTGTGATGATTAACATTTCTTCTTTGATTAATGATCGATCCTACTACTTGCTGATTTGTACATATATGATATTGTTTTTTTTCATGCTTCAAGGTGGTGCAGAACGAAGAAATAGTATGTAGAGTTGATACTCGTAGGCAGCAGATGATTAGATACTTTGAGGTATGTCATTGTACTTAAGGTGTTTTCTTTTGATTCTTTTCTTCTTTTACAAAATGAGCTCAAACGAACCGACTATATATGAGTCGAAATCAATTGGGATAGAGCCAATTTACAGCCCTATCCTCAATCTTCAAAGTGTAAATTATAGTAAAAGGGATGTATTTGAATGCTACAAATTCACATGAACTAACGTATATAAGACCATCTTCAACAGATGGGTCTTTTGCCATCTGGACACAGGTTACCTAATGAGTATTTTTGACCGACCAAACCATTCTCCAACAGATCTGCTTTTTACACGTGGATTTGACATCCACCTCTCCTCTGTCAAAAATGACAGAAACCATTGAAGCTGTCTTTTAATTTTTTATTGTTTCTTTCTCTCACTCTCTCTCACACTCTCTTTCCCTTTCACGGCTTTCTTCCTCTCCTCTCACCCAGAACAAAATAGCTTCCACTAAAAAATCACCCAGAACTTCAAGCTTCAATCTTCCTCTTCTCAAGATTCTTTTCTCTTCTTAGGATCATGGATCAAGAGAATTCAGCTTCATCTTCAGATGGTGCAGATGAGGAATTTTGGGATCTTGCCAATTCATCATCAGACGAAGACTTGATGAATCTGCAGATTGAAGCTCTACAAGAGAATGGGAGAAGAAGACGCCGGGGCTCAATTCCTGGTCGCATATATAAAGATAGACAACGACTGCAAGGCCACGAAACACTGTTCAAAGATTATTTTGCAGAAAATCCTGTTCATGAAGAAGTTGTATTTCGGAGAAGGTTTCGGATGCATCGAGCTCTTTTTCTTCGAATTCTAGCTGCAGTAGAAGCTCATGACTCATATTTTGTTCAAAAAAGGGACTCAGCAGGACGTCTTGGGCTATCATCTCTACAAAAAGTTACCGCTGCAATGAGGATGCTTGCGTATGGAATTGGGGCAGATGCTGTGGATGACTATCTTAGAATCTGTGAAAGCACTAATTGAAGCTATGAAAAGGTTTGTCCAAGCTGTTATCTCTGTATTTGGAGCTGAATACTTAAGAAAGCCAACTTCTGATGATATTTCCAGATTGCTATTGATTGGTGAGAGTCGTGGATTTCCTGGAATGCTTGGTAGTATCGATTGTATGCACTAGAAGTGGAAGAATTGTCCGGTTGCATGGAGAGGTATGTTTTCTCGTGGAGATCATCGTGAACCTTCATTGATTCTTGAAGCTGTTGCTTCACACGATATTTGGATATGGCATTCTTTTTTTGGATTACCAGGCTCTCATAATGATATTAATGTCTTAGAGCATTCGCCTTTATTTGCTGACCTCCGTGAAGGTCGAGCCCCTCCAGTCACTTATAAGATCAATGATCATGAATACACAATGGGATATTATCTAGCCGATGGCATATACCCTTCGTGGGCCACTTTTGTCAAAACCATTCCATGTCCACAAGGAGAGAAAGCAAAGAATTTTGCTAAAGCTCAAGAGGGATGTCGGAAAGATGTAGAACGAGCATTTGGAGTGCTGCAAGCAAGTTTTGCAATTGTTCATGGACCGGCTCGTTGTTGGGATCGTGAAACACTTCAAAAGATCATGAAAGCATGTGTTATAATGCACAACATGATTATTGAAGATGAACGAGTTGAGCGTATTGCACACGATGATCTTGAAACTCTTGCAAGGCAATATGCTGAACCAGATATGGAAATTGATGATGTTCTTGTTTCACGTAATCACTGATAGGAGCATTTTAATGTGATATTTTAATAGTTAATTCCTCACATTTTGCTTAGTTAATTCCTTAACGAATCGATTTTTAATTCAATTTTTATTTTTAGGTACATTGGAGTAGATGATGATGAAATAAGTGTTAGGTCCATAAAATGATGGAGAAAAATGGAAATGCACTAAAAAGGTCAACTTTACACATTTTCCTACTCCGGCTAGGAGAAACCAAGCCAAGCAAGGAAGAAGGAGCGACCACCTGACCAAATGAACTTCAAATGAGCTAAAACCTTCCATATCCATTCTAGACATCCTAAGAAACATTTCTTATGAAGAGTGCAAGAGCCAAATAGAAGTGGAAGGCCTTCAAACAGTCAGCCCAATTTTCTGCAGAAGCAAAATTGGAAAACTGGACCTGTAAGGAGTCCAGCAGTGATTCCGGCCCATAGGAATGGAAAAAAGTTCTGAAAATTTGACAGCATGATCTACACTCATGGTGGATAATTTCATATGAAGAAGTCACGGGAAAAATCTTAAGTCTTGGTAGAGAATTAATTGAAGGAAAAATGAGAAAAAAGTGACTAAAACCTAACAAATTCCATTAAGTGTTTAAGTATTCAAACCTAACAAATTCCATTAGTGTTTAAATATTCAAACCTAACAAATTCCATTAATGTTTAAATGCTCAAACCTAACCCATCATCATTTATTTAAGGCCAAATAGTTTTGCTTGGTAGCCTATAAATAGAGGCTACAACAAAGAAGAAAAACACATTCCTTCATCCATTTCATCTTCTTTGTCTGTCCATTTCCTCTCCATTTTTCTCTAGTTCTTAGTTTCATTTCCTTTCCACTCTCTAGCCTTCTAGTTCTGTATTTTCAAGTAAAGAGGAGAAGAAGAAGGAGCCGTGAAGATCATATCCTCCATCGTCCACCTTGAAGGCTTGCTTCCAAGATTCAAGATTCCAACGTTTCAAGCTCTCCATCTCCATCTCCAACTCACGGTGTAATTCTATCTTTTTCCTTGTAACTTCTTTTGGTTTTCTTTGTTTGGATTTGTAGAACTATGAATTTTAGTTAACAAATAATGTTAAGGGCAAAGTTTAAAGCCCGTCTCTATGTTTGGATAAAAGTTGTGATTTCTTTGTGTTGATATTTATGTTGCTTATGTGAGATTGCTTAATTGATTTTGGATTATAGAAAACTTTTATATGTATGTGTTATTTGGCGGCCAACTTAGGATATATGCATGTAATTGAAGCTAGATTTAAGTAGTAAAGGCTTTGGACAAAAGTCGAAATCAATTAAGGAGGATTGCAAATAGGTGAACTTATTCATAACTAGGTTGTGCACTTTGGTTGACATCCTTTCTTTGTTCTTCATGCATTGAATGTGTTCTTGATTAGCTAGCTTTCTAGACTATGATTGCATGTTCAATAGATTTAATTTAGGTGCTTTCACTTAGATTAAATATTCAAGGAAAGTAAAATATGAGAAATCGTTTGCTTACTAACGTTTCACATGGTCAACTTATTTCTCATGACATAGATAATCAACTATAGGAATTGTAATTAGATTTCATTCATATAATTGTGGTTTTGATATTTGTCCTTGCATTCCACCCTTGTAAATGTGTTTTTACATTGTACATACATGTACATTTACAAGCATAATTAGCTATAATGGGCTACGCTCATGGTACCGCCAGAGGTACTAATTCCCGCCAAAGGAATAACATACAGATACACAGCCAGGCGGGCTACAGCCTGAGCCTCGGATCACCCCCAGATCACCGCCGACGCGCCGTCACGCGCCGTGCCAAGATAGCATCAGTAGCTCCTAGAGCTGGGGACTGAAGCACATCAGTTCCACATCGAAAACAAGGAGAAGATCAGCCTCCTCCTCACCTATAAAAGGTTCTCTCCTCTCTCCTCATTAATTACGCATTTAATACTTACCTACTGTTACTTTTTCAACATAAATACATTGACTAACTTAGGCATCGGAGAGTTGAAGACCGCCCAGCGCGGTCTCCCTTTGACGCCCTCTGTATTTTACTTGACAGGTATCGGAAGCCTTGAGAACATCACGAGTATCGATCCGCCCATCGGATCAGCGTTAACAAAGGTTTAGCTACCGCTGAACTTTTAGACATTAACATTGGTGCCGTCTGTGGGAATCCTTGAACAAAAGGTCATCCCACCACATTCACCATGACTAACGGTAGTGGGGGAAACGCTGAAGAGCAGGCGGACCAATCCGCCATTCCCCAACCCTCCGACCCAGCGGTAGGCGTTAACCGCACACTATTCACAACCCCAGCCAACCCCGGCGTTGAGGCAAATCCAAGCAGCAGCCGCCCACCGGGCCAAGATCTCATCACTATGTACGAGCTGGCACTGGCGGACCTTCACAAGGCAAACAGAGAGCGTGAAGAGGAGCGCAAGGAGAAGGTTGAGGCCCAAAGACAGGTGGCTACGCTGATGTCACGTTTTGATGAACTGAAGAGGACGCTGGAAGCCACGGCCAATCCAGCGCAGAGCGAGCAATCACGTATCACCAGGCGTAGTCGACCCGGCACCCGCACATTGGTACCGGGGCCAGTCATACAGATGCAGGTACCGCTGGACCCACCTGAGTTATTGGGGATGGGACCATCGCCCATCCCCCAACTAATGTTAGAGCAGGAGGCGGAATCACTGCCACATACCAACCGCTCGGAAGCTAGGGCGAGGACTGAAGGCACTCCGCCTGCGCCAAGGCGCAGACAGGTCCAGTGGAATATCCAGGTTGGTTCCACCGGTGATGCAACCGCCCAGATATTGGAAAGGATGCAACAACTGGAGCAGAGATTAATCAGGGCGGAGTCAGGCGCCCCAGCGCCAACTCAGAATCCACTTTTCGCTTCCAGACCTGGGCCCTTCACCGCTGCAATTTTGCAGGCTGTCAGGCCAGCGTACGCAAAAACCCCAAAGATGTCACATTACAGCGGCATGTCTGACCCCTTCGTCCATATGGACACCTTTAAGAAGGTCACCAACAACAAGGGATTTGACGACGCCACCCTGTGCCACCTATTCAGCGAAACGTTGGATGGTGAAGCAATGAACTGGTTCTTCAAGTGTCCGCCGGGCTCCATTGACTCGTTCCATGCACTGTCACACGCCTTCCTCTCTCGGTTCATCTTATTTTCCGCCGGACATCACAACACAAGCCAGCTGTTCGGCGTCAAGCAGGGGGCAGACGAATCACTGAAGGCATTCGTCACAAGATGGCGAGCGGCAGCATCTCAGTGCCGCGATCTAGATAAAACAATGGCATCGGCGGCCTTCAAGCAGGGACTCCTCAAGGGGCCATTCCTCTATCACCTCAACTACAGTCATCCAAATGCGGCATATGACCACGTCATGAGTGAGGCGGTCATTCACACCCAGGCGGAATTCATCACATATGGAGAAACCCCACCGCCACCAGCAACACCAACAAAGTCAACACAACCATCCTCCAGTCAGCAGGAAACCGCTAACAAGACCCCTTCAGCGCCGCCAACTGACAAGAAGAGGGAGTGGCAGCAGGGCCACCACCAGAACAAGCGGCAGAAGGACCAACACTATAACAAGGGCAACCGCCCAACCCATGGGGATAACCGCAACAAACAGGCGGAGTCCTCTCAGCGGTATGCAGTGTTCACAGTCCTCACAGCCTCGTATGAGGAAATCTACAATCAGTGCAAGGATCAGATCCCACCGCCACCCCCACCAAGGTACCCAAAAACGGGAAAACCCAGAAACACCGGCAAGTGGTGCAAATACCACGAGGACAGCGGTCACAATACTAATAGCTGCAATGCTCTTAAAACGGCCATTGAGACCTTGTACCGTGACGGCAAGATGGAGCAATTCAAGGTGCGCCAACCGCCACCTGTGATCGCCAACGTTGAGACCTTGGGCCGCATCAACACCATCGATGGCGGTGCTCCAATCACTAGCATGTCTCACAGGGCAAGGAAGCGCTATGCATGCGCTAATCATCCAAAGGAGGTCTGCAACATCCGCTACGAGAGATCCGCCAAGCTCCCAAAGTCAGGTTGCCTTCTCAGAGGAGGAGGAGCGCGGAGTGCATCTACCCCATGACGACCCATTCTTGGCAGATTTTCAGTGGGGAGAATCCTGGTGGATAGCGGGTCGCTGTCAACGTCATCTTCAGCGGTTGCTACGACCATCTCAGGCGGAACAAGAAATTACTCTAGGACCATGAACCACTGCTCAGCTTCTCCGGCGACGTCACACAACCGCTGGGGTCGGACTACATGCGGCTGGTTATTGGCACTAGTCCATGTATGGCGGAGGTACATACGGAATTCATAATTGTCGATTGCTTCAGTTCGTATAACGCCATCATTGGACGGCCGGCACTCAACAAGCTCAAGTGCATCATCGCCGGATACATGCTTCTCATAAAGTTCCCCACACCCAACGGCACGGGCTGTGTGAGGGGAAGTCACCAGTTGGCACGAGAATGCTATTCAACCACTATAGCGCGGTCAACGCGCCACCATGAAATCCTGACGGTGGGTAATCAGGCACCGCCACCAAATATCTTCGAGGATCCTAGAGATGAGGAGAAGAAGTATGTAAAGAAGGAGCCGGTCAACCCAGAAACGTCATTGAAGGTTGTCTGCATCTCGGACGAGCACCCTGAGCGGATAGTCCGCATAGGCGCCCAACTAGACCCAGAGGTAGCGGCGGAACTCACTCAATTCCTACGTGACAATGCTGCCGTCTTTGCATGGTCATATGCAGACATGCCAGGTATCTCTCCTGAAATCATCACACACAAGCTGACCATCAAACCATCCTTTTATCCCATCAAACAGAAGCGGAGGGCCTTTGATGAGGAAAAGTACCGGGCAATAGGAGAGGAGGTTGCCAAGCTCCAGGGCATTGGGTTCATCCGCCAAGTCATCTATCCCCAGTGGATTTCCAACTTGGTTATGGTAAAAAAGCCCAGCGGAAAGTGGCAGATGTGTGTCGACTTCAAAAATCTCAACATGGCATGCCCAAAGGATAGCTTCCCGCTACCTCGTATTGATCAACTGGTTGATGCAACCGCCGGGCATGAGCTCCTTAGCATGATGGACGCTTTCTCCGGCTATAATCAGATCAAGATGCATCCCGGCGACCAGGAATGCACCACTTTCACCACCGACAAGGGCCTCTACTGCTACAATGTTATGCCTTTCGGTCTGAAGAACGCCGGTGCAACGTATCAGCGGCTGATGAACGCCATGTTCGCGGAACATCTCTGAAAAATAATCGAGGTCTACGTGGACGACATGCTAGTCAAGAGCATAAAGGCCAGCGGACATGTGGCAAACCTCAAGATCATAGTTACCATTCTCCTGGCCTATGGTATGCGCCTCAACCCAGAAAAGTGTTTCTTTGGCGTCACCGCCAGCAAGTTTCTGGGTTATATCGTCAGTGAACGAGGCATTGAGGCTAACCCGGACAAGGTACAAGCCATCCTCAACCTGGAGGACCCTGAGTATAAGGTACACGTCCAATGACTCCAGGGCAAGTTAACCGCCCTTTCTCGATTCATCTCCAGACTCACTGATAGGTGTGCCCCATTTTTCAAACTCCTCAAAAAGACTAACAAGAAAGTCATCAACTGGAACCCAGAGTGTCAAGCGGCGTTCTAGGGCCTGAAAGAATACCTAGCGGCAGTCCCTCTCCTCTCTGTCCCTGTGCAAGGAGAAACACTGTTCATATGCCTAGCTGTATCAGTGTCAGCGGTAAGCTGCGCCATTGTCCGGCGGGAAGGCCAGGACGAGCTCCCAGTATTCTACGCCGGTAGAGGCATGAACGGAGCAGAAACAAGGTACCCTCCCTTAGAGCAACTCGCTCTCGCACTCATCGTTGCCGCCAGGCGCCTCCGCCAATACTTTCAGGCCCACACAATCCATGTGTTAACCAATCAACCGGTGAGGCAGGTAATGCAGAATCCTGAACATTCGGGCCGCCTCAGCAAGTGGGCCATCGAGCTCAGCGAGTTCGACATTGATTACAAACCAAGAACCGCCATGAAGGGCCAGGCAGTGGCGGACTTCATTGCTGAACTCACTGAGTGTCAGCCAGAACCCGGCGCGGAAACGGAGCCCGGAACGGAAATGGTCACCGCTTAAGAATCAGCTCCCCTGCATTCAGACTGGAACCTACATGTGGACGGCTCCGCTAGCGCCAAGGCCAGCGGCGCCGGAGTCATCTTAACAGGACCCGGGGGACTGAACGCGGAGTACGCGTTGAAATTCAACTTCAAAGCTTCAAACAATATGGCGGAGTACGAAGCACTCATCGCCGGCTTACTCCTCGCCATCGACTCAGGTGCTGACAGCGTCAACATCTTCAGCGACTCCCAATTGGTCGTTAACCAGGTCAACGACAGCTTCCAAGCCAAGGACCAATAGTTAGCGGCATATTTGGGGTACGTCAAGACACTGCTCAAAAAATTCAAATTTCACACCATCACACAAATCCCCAGGGAAAAGAACACCAAGGCTGATTCACTGGCGAGACTGGCAACTGCCCAGCCACATCAGAGTCCAGCGGACACAAGAGTGGAATTCCTCGACAAGCCAAGTATCACAAAGACCCTGGCGGAGATCTTCAACATTGAAGTCAATCCCAGCTGGATGGACGAGATTATCGCATACAAGCGCAGTGGGACATTGCCGGAGGACAAAGTCCAGGCGCGACAGCTCAAGCGGAGAGCAACCCGCTACAACATCCAGAATGGCAAGCTTTACCGCCAGGGATTCACCCATTCCAACCTTCGCTGTCTAACCCCAGAGGAGGGAAAGGTCGTGCTAGCGGAAATCCACGGCGGAGAATGTGGAAACCACTCAGGCGCTAGATCCTTGGCCAATCGTACAATGCGACAAGGCTACTTTTGGCCCACACTCGGTGATGACGCCCGGCGGATATCGAGATCTTGCCATAATGCCAACAGTATGCCGATCTCCCACGTGCACCGGCAGAGCCGCTGTCAATCATCATCGGCCCATGGGTTCACTCTACGTGGGGCCTCGACTTGATGGGAAAATTCCAAACCGCCAAGGGCCAGTTCAAATACATCATTGTTGCTATCGACTACAACAGCAAGTGGATAGAGGCGGAGCCACTGACGGCAATAACTACCGCCAAGGTAATTCACTTCCTCTAGAAGAACATCTACTGCCGCTATGGTGTCCCACATACAATCATTACAGACAACGGCACACAGTTCAACAACAAGGAACTCATCTCTTTCACCGCCAACCTTGACACCAAGATGAGCTTTGCGTCTGTCACCCACCCCCAAACCAACGGCCAGGTCGAAGCAGCAAACAAGATAATCAAGAAGCTGCTAAAAAAGAAACTCGACAACGCCAAGGGTTTGTGGGCGGAGAAGCTTCCAGAAGTTCTATGGGCCATCCGGACAACTCCAACTTCCGCCACCGGCGAAACGCCTTTCTGTATGATGTTCGGATCAGAGGCTGTCCTACCTATTGAGGTCACTCAACCTACCACTAGGATCGAAGGCCACTGCCCAGAGACCAACAGCGACGGCGTCAACCTGGACAAGGACCTCCTAGAAGAAAAACGACACAAGGCCCACTTGCACAACTTGCAAAACAAGCAGCGGGTATCGCGTTTCTACAACGCCAGAGTCAAAGCTCGGAACCTCTAATTGGGGGACTGGGTAATGAAGGAAGTCATTCCACCGCCAACAAAACTCCGCCCAACTTGGGAAGGTCCATACAAAATTGTGGAAGTCGTTAGCCCATGCACCTTCTACTTAATGGGCAAGGATGGCGTCACAACGACCCACTCTTGGAATACCGAACATCTTCGGTATTACTACAAATAGTCATACCACTACCCAGGAGCATCTTGACTTAGCTAAATTTTTGTTCAATATTTAGCTAAGGGAAGCTACCCAACAGGTACTACCCCACTTTTGCACATGCTGATCAATCAGCTATCAATGAAACGAGGAATTATTCAAACCATTGTTACCAAGTCTAGCACTAAGGGCAACTGGCAACGCCATCAATCGTCAGCGGACCACATCCGCTACATGGTGCACTTGGACCAATCTTAATTCCTTTAATGTTTCATTGATTGGCAAAAGAAAACTCTAAGTCAAAACCCTAGCGGTACAAACATATCATGGCAAACACCAAAATTCAAAACTTCATTCCATATAGAAATGTTCATTACAAAAATTTGTTACGCCTCAACGGCTACAAAAAACAAAAAGAAGAGGTTCCAACATCTCAGTGGTTAGCCTCAGCATCTTCACCTTCGGCATGCGGCGGCGGGTGTGCGCGGCTTGTTTGGTCAGACCCTCGAGCGGTGGGACTTGGAGTCTCTATGGTACCATCCGCCTGAGTATGAGCCGCCAGGAAACCAGCACGGGATACCTCCGACTGGGTGGGAAGAGGAGTCCGCTGGGAGCCATCCGCCGGGCGTGCACCACTCTCTCCGCTCCCCGAACGAGCGCCTTCAGGTTGGGCGGGGACCACACCCTTCCCGGCGGGGCATTCTGAGCTGGCGGCACGTTGGGATGGGACGCCTTCGCCCAGTCGATGGCGCCCTTCTGTGTCAGCATCTCCACATTGGCTAGGGCCCCAGCCTTCGCCGCCTCAGTCATTGCCTTTTTGTAATCCGCCGATTGTTTGAATACCTCAACAGCGGCGGTCGCGGCGCTGCTCCCTTCAGCTTTTCAAGCGAGCGACCTCACCCTCCAGCCTCTTCACCTCGGCTAGTCTGGCGGCGAACTCCCGCTGCAGAATGTCGATCTTCTTATCCTTAGCGGCCACCTGCTCCTGCAGCAAGGCCATGTCCTGCTCCAACTTGGAGACGCGTTCATTCCTCTCCAAGTCCCGCTTGATGGCCACCGCCAGCTTGCCGCGGGCGTCTGCGGCATCACAGTCCGCCTTTGTCAGGCGCCGTTCCACCTCCGCCAGCTTGTCCTTTGCCTCCGCAAACTCTCTTTGGAGACCCTGAACCTCCTCCCTGAGCTCCCGCTCAACCCGGGGCTGCTTCGACGCCGCCAGGAACATTTCATGCAGACCAGCTGACAATTGACCAAAGGCCGAGCTGAAGGGCGACTGGTCAATGGCCGTTGGGCTCGAAATCCCCGCTACGCCGCCAAACCCCAGCCGCTCGCAGAGTTGGTAGATGAATTCCAGCTCACCGTCGGTCATGAATTCTGCATAAGCGGCGAACGAGTCCAGGTCACTCGCGACCGCCTCTCTCTCCTCGACCACGGGCGCCTCGAGCGGAGCTTGCCACGTTCTCTTCTGCTGGCGGGCCCCAATGGTTTCCACGTCGTCCCCCTCTTCCTCATCGGGGGAGTCAATCTGCCGGCGCTTTCTCTGGAGCACCCTTGTGTTCCCAGCAGCGGGCCTCGACCCCTTCGCGGGAGGCTGCTTCCTTGCAGCGGTGACGGTCTCCGCCGGCTGCACCGTTCTCTCCTTATGAGAGCCGCGCCTGTTGGCAGGTGCCCTCTCCTTCTGCGGTGCGGCAGTAGCAGATCCCTTCCTCCCGCCATCCGCATTGGCCCCCGCCTGAATGACCGGCAGGCCGTCACCACCAAGGTGGGAGTGGTGCGGCATTGGTAGCACCACTGGAACCTCGGACGGGCTCAGCGCCAGGGTGTCGGGGTTCACGACTGTCTTCTGGGCCGCCAACCTTTCGGCATACATGGTCTCCAGGAAGTTATCGATCTCGGCGCGGTCCATAGCCTTATCAAAAGCGTCGAGGCTCGCTTTGTTACCTAGCGGAGTTTCTAAAAAAAAAAAAACCAGTCAGCCCGAGGCACTCTGATCGATGGTACAATGTGGCGGAGATTTCTTACCAACGGCGCGAGTCAGTCGTTGATCGACCAACAACTCCCAACCGGTAGGAAGGCGAAAATCCAACAAGTTGCGATTCTGCCAGCAGCCTCTGATGCGTGCCACGCGACACTCTTCTTCATGCGTCAGGTTATACCGCAATCCCGCTGCACAAACACAATAATCGTTAGTAAAAATACAAGTCTACGCATTGGAGAAACCGCCAGCTATGTTCAGCGGAGACCGTTAAACAACCTCGGATATGTTGAAACTCCGACTTAATCCTAAACGTCGGCCCCCCCTCGTTGGACCCAGCTTGATACTCCCACCCCTCTGTGGCAACGCAGAAGGTCCCCCGCGAGTAGGACATGGAATCCCTTAGGTTCTCAATCAGCTTGGGCACTCCCTGGCGGCGGCTCAAATTCACCTGCCCTCTGCAACCTTAGCGCTTCACATACACCAGCTCGTAGAAATGAAGCACCTCCGGCATAGTAGGTCCCTCACAACCGGACAACCGCCATAGTGAGTTCAGCGCCAGCATTAACCGCCACATATTGGGGCAAATTTGCCCAAAAGCAAGGCCAAATTCGCACACCAAGATCAGAAGATTTGGCACCAGCGGGAGTGTCACTCCTTGGCGGAATATCGCCTCGTGCACGGCGGTAAACCCCTCTGGAAGAACCGATACCTTCTCGTCCACCGTCGGCGGACGCAGTTTCACCGAACCTGGCAACCGGAACATCCGCTTCACCCGATTGACGGCGGCAACATTCATCCGCCCTCCTGCCTCGTCAACAAGGGTGCCGTCCTGGAGGACCCACGCTGACTCAACATCCTCCCCCGCCATCTCTCCCCCGCCAGCGGAGCCACTGGCAGCGCTGTTACTCGCCAACCGCTCATCACGCCTATTTTTGGCAGCGGCGGCCTCCCCTGTCCTAGAACTCTCTGGACGCGAAGCACGACCCATGGCTACTTCCCAGGGTATGGTCTGTAGCGGCTCAACCTCTAGCGGTTCTGGCAGTGAGTTTCCTGCATGGGCAGACGGACGCAACGAATCAATAAATATTCTATTCGCCACGCTGAACGACACGTCAGACCCGGAATCCTCACTGCTCGAAATCTCTACGACGTTAGCCATCCCAAACCCTAAAACCCAAATCAGTTAGCTCAAACAAAGATCTAGCCTAAGCCTATATCAGTTATAGCCAAGAACACCAAGAACAGTTTACCCAGAAAAATCCAAAACAAGCACAAACACACTCAACCCAGATTCGACCATCTAGCAAATCCCTAAACACCAACCCTCTGCCACACACCATAACCCACCCCCAAATCTCACTTCACACCTCGGAGCACACTAAAGAAGACCAAATAACACCCCAAAAACAGAAACAAACAAAAAACCCGGCAACCAACAGATCCAATGAAACAGTGAAAGGAATCAAAACACCAACCTTAGTGACGAAACCCCGGTGTGATGGTGAGCAATAGTCTTCAGTGCGGAAAATCTTCGTTTCTCCGGGAACGATATCTCCAAACTCCGGCAGTCTCGGACGAACAAAGCGCGAGGACGACGAGTACGAGTTTAAAGCAAAGTGTCAAATCTCGCTGAGTTCCCCCCCTTTTATGTCAACATCAACGCATTCTAAACCGTCCACTCAAAAACGACATCGCGCACCAGCCGTACACGTGTCCCACGTCTCCACTTACTCTCCGGATTAACCGAGGTGTCGCCTCGGTTACGGAATCCATAATTACTAGCATTAATGGCGAGAAGATGGCCAGGCTTAGGAGACAAGCCTCCATACGCTAACCCTCTAGGGGTTGGACACGTGTCGACCACCATCAGACGAAGCGTCTAATGGAAGTAACCACTTGGGAAGAATTCACCAACCGTCCGAAGTGACGAAGTCTCCGCTGAGTGAAACCCCGCCAGCGGAACTTCTCCCTTGACATCTTCCAAGTGACGAAGTCTCCGCTGCGCGAAAACCCCGCTAGCGGAACTTCTCCTTTGTCATCTTCCAAGTGACGAAGTCTCCGCTGCGCGAAAACCCCGCCAGCGGAACTTCTCCCTTGTCATCTTCCAAGTGACGAAGTCTCCGCTGACCGAAACCCCGCCAGCGGAACTTCTCCCTTGTCATCTTCCAAGTGACGAAGTCTCCGCTGACCGAAACCCCGCCAGCGGAACTTTTCCCTTGACATCTTCCAAGTGACGAAGTCTCCGCTGAGCGAAACCCCGCCAGCGGAACTTCTCCCTTGTCATCTTCCAAGTGACGAAGTCTCTGCTGAGCGAAACTCCGCCAGCGGAATTTCTCCCTTGCCATCCTGCAAGCGGGGCGTCTTCCGCTACACACCTCTAGCGGAACCCCCTGTTCATCTTGCAAACAACGTACTTTGTTCAGCGCAATACGCTCAATAAAATACCGCCAAGCACGTCTACTGGACGCTGCTTCCTGCTACAGTCAGCGGGGGGACATCCGCCAGCGGCGGATCCCGAGGCCACGCCTCACTCTGACAACGACCGCCACGCGGCGTTACGGTCAGACGGTCCCTACGGGACACGGGGACTTGTCAACAGTCTACGACGGCCCTGATCAGGCACGTTGACCCCCGTCACTCGGGTACTAAGATTGGGCTCGCTACCCAACACCCTCTGCTCCGTGCAGCTCCCCCTCAACAAACAATTTGCCGACCATCCGGAGGTCTATCTTAGCCGGGGAGTGGGGGACTCCCTGGGGGGCCTAGCAGGGGCCCACCCGAAAGGGTATAAAGCGTTTGCTCAGTAAATCCATGGTTGACAACGCACTGACGCTAATTATGCTGTTGCAAGTCTAGCGGAAGACAACACTTCAAACCGCCGAACAACTCCCCAACCAAGATTGCCCTCCTTGACTGGGGACTTGGGGGACTTGTACATACATGTACATTTACAAGCATAATTAGCTATAATGGGCTACACTCTTGGTACCGCCAGAGGTACTAATTCCCGCCAAAGGAATAACATACAGATACACAGCCAGGCGGGCTACAGCCTGAGCCTCGGATCACCCCCAGATCACCGCCGACGCGCCGTCACGCGCCGTGCCAAGATAGCATCAGTAGCTCCTAGAGCTGGGGACTGAAGCACATCAGTCCCACATCGAAAACAAGGAGAAGATCAGCCTCCTCCTCACCTATAAAAGGTTCTCTCCTCTCTCCTCATTAATTACGAATTTAATACTTACCTACTATTACTTTGTCAACATAAATACATTGACTAACTTAGGCATCAGAGAGTTGAAGACCGCCCAGCGCGGTCTCCCTCTGACGCCCTCTGTATTTTACTTGACAGGTAGCGGAAGCCTTGAGAACATCACGAGTATCGATCCGCCCATCGGATCAGCATTAACAAAGGTTTAGCTACCGCTGAACTTTTAGACATTAACATACATTTTCTTTAATTTATTTATTTTAATTTTTGATTTTAAAAATCCTAATCCCCCCTTTTTACATTAACTTGTATATATTTCTATTCTTTATTTTATTTTTGTACATAATACTTTTTACTTTATTATTTTAATTCTTTATTTATTTTTGCAATTACAGGTGTACCCTCAATCCCCGGCTAGAACGATCCCTACTTATTCTATACTAACAACTACATTTTGCAGGGTTAAATTGCACGCTTGCTTTTAGCGTGTCAATCACACAATAGAGTTTGAGGAGTTTATCAGCAATCATTTGCGAATTCGTGACAAGGGAACACATACTATGCTCCAAGCAGATCTAGTTGAGCACTTGTGGCAACATCACTTGGCTAATATCAGTAAGTACATATTGTAATCTGCTTGTTTTGGGGCACTTTGTGTTTGGTGGTTCATCTATAATGATATTTATGTTGGAGCTTGTTTTCAAGATATAATGACATAGTGGTCTATTTGTATATTTTGTACTTGACTCTGAGAATGACTCATTTACTTTTATATTGGCATAGATAATTGAGGCAGTGGAGTGAGAGGCGAAGTCATTTTAGCTTCAATTGATTCTCAAGAGGGATAAACAATGGTTTGCCGACAATTGGCGATGATTGGTTTTCATTTGAATAATGTTGGATGATGGTGGAGGATATCTTAAAGCAGATGGAGTTATTTTGCAAGGCTGTTGTTGAGGTACATTAGTTGAATGCTCATTTGTATAGAGTGAAAGAAGTATAAAATGCAGCATCCACCAAGAATTTTGATTTTGTTGGTCTTGCACCTAGAAATGTTGAACATGAATTAACAACAAAATTAGGTAATTTCTCTTTAATATTAAAGTTGATTAAACGAAGTTTATGTCCTTTTTATCTGCTTAGATTCCTTATTGAGATGCATTGAATTTCACTTTCTTTCTTTTTTCAGCCATGAAGTTTTTTCTCATCTCTTGAAAGATTTTTACCCTCCCCAAGTTCTTTTTCTTTTTTATTTTATAATTCATAAGCAGGCAGAAGGTAATAGAGGGTAATAGAAGATGTTCAGATGTAGTTGTTGGATCATAATTCATATACATATTTGTGCCCTAAAACATGAAAATTACAGGTTCTAAAAGTCCAATTTAATGTTGACTAATCCAATTTCATTATTTTTCTAATCTTGTAATTTACTTAATATTTGTGTTTATTTATATATATTTATTATGTTTTCCTTATCATGCTAGGAAATGATGGAGAAGAATAGAAATGCACTAAAAAGTCAACCTTAGAACATTTTCTTATTCCGGCTAGGAGAAAGTGAGCTAGACAAGGAAGAAGGAGCGGACGCCTAACCAAATGAACTCCAAATGAGCTGAAACTCTTCAGATCTATTATAGACATCCTAAGAAATATTTCCTATGAAGAGTGCAAGAGCCAGATAGAAGTGGAAGGTCTTCAAACAATCAGTCCAATTTTTTGCAGAAGCAAAACTGGAAAACTGGACCTGTAAGGAGTCCAGTAGAGTTTCCAGCCCAACTACTATTCCAAAAATTCTGAAATTCTAACACGATAATCTACACTCATAGAGGAACATTTTATATGAAGAAATCGGAGGCCCAGAGGAACATTTGATATGAAGAAATCGGAGGCCCATGATGAAGTCTTGGTGGAGAAATAATTGAAGGAATAAAGGGGCAGAAAGTGACCTAAAAAAACAGCTCAACATATTCCTACCCACATGAAGAAAGCTAGATGCTTTTCTCTTTTTCCTTGGATATATTTTTCTACTCCATCTTTTCCATATTTTACAAACCAATTCCATACTCCACTTTCATTATTTTTATTTCACTCATCATTTCACTCTTCTTTTTCTTCTCTATATAAACACCTTCTCTTCTCACTCTCAACATCAACCATTCCATCCCATTACATCTTCTTTCTCTGTTCATCTCCTTCATAAAACTTCCATATCCACCTCCCAAAATCCAAACCCACAATACCCAATCTACTCCATCTCCTCCATCATCACCACCCACAACTACCATCACCACCACCATTACTCCATCACTACCACTCAAAATTGGCCAAAGGAGCATCATATCTTCATCCACTACACCAATTTCGGAATCAGACAATACATATCAGACGACAGCAAACATTTTAACTGTCGTCTGAAATAATCAGACGACAGCAAGAAAAATTCTGTCGTCTAAGTTTTCGAATCCAACAATAGTTTTTTCTTGGCTGTCGTCCAAAATCATTTCAGACAATGGTTCATTTTTTTGATGTTGTCTGAATGAATCAATTCAGACAACAGCTATTATGTGATGTTGTCCAAGGTTCAGTCATACAATGGTTTATTTTTGCTGTCGTCTGATTATTTTCAGTCACACAACTGTTTTAGTTTATTTTAGGTGTCTGTTGTTTGATATCTTTTAAGTCAATGGCTACGGAAAGATGTTGTCTGATTTAAGTGGTTCAGACAATGGTTTTTAATTTGTCTGTTGTTACATGAGTTTCAGACAATGCACCTTATTTGATGTCGTCTGAGTTTTCGATTTTTTTTTTCGATACAATGAATAGGTGACTTTAGTTAGGGTTTGACTTTTACTTTTAACACTTATACTCTTTCAACTCGTTCCCTCTCCATTCCATCGAGCAAAACACCCAGTCCGCCTCCAGCTGAAAATCACTCTCTCTCACTCTCATCCCTCAGTCCCGCTCTCAGCCCAGCCCTCAGCCCCGCCCTCAGCCCGCTCTCAGACCACGAACCCGTCTCTCTCGATCAGCCCCGCCCTCAGCCCTCCCTCAGTCCCGCTCTTAGCCCCGCCCTCAGCCCGCTCTCAGACCACGAACCCGTCTCTACTAAGCAGTTTGAAGGCAGATCCTCTCAAACTTAACCTCCATCAACAACAGCTTCATGGTCTGGAACCCGCCGGAGTTCGTCACGGATTGTATGGATGATGGGGAAACCATGAGAAAAGAGAAGAAAAATTAGTGTGAATCCTGAAATCCTATTCGATATCATGTCCCAGTAGGTTGTTAAGAGATTTCAGGCAAATAGGCTTGAAGTGCGAAGTGTTGGATGTGTTTTTTTTTTTGGGTTGCCCAAGCTCGATCTGCTCCGACTCATTCACCCTGCTCCCTCTGAACTTTAGGTACTCAACTTTGTTTGATTTTACTCTCTAGGTATTGCTGAATAGCCATTTGTGTGATTAAAGTCTGAAGCTTTTGATAAACTTTAGAAGAAAGATTGAAACTTTGGTTGCTGTCATTCAAATTTTGCATATTTTTAAGTTATATGCTTAGCTTTTGATAAACCCATTTGATATATTAAAGAAAGAATGAAATTTTGGCTGCTGTATCATTCACATTTACAGTTCTGTTTTATAACAGTAGGTGTAATTAGCCTTTTTAGCCTATTGATGAAGTTGATTCCATCTGAAGCAGAAGAGCTATCTTACCCCCACCCCACCCCACCCCACCCCACCCCACCCCACCCCACCCCACCTTTTTTTTTTTTTTTCCAGATTTTGCATATTTATTACGGACCATTTAGTTCTAGCATTTGGTTGGGCTTAATTGTTTACAGTTGAGATTGGTTGGGAGTTTATGGATCCCTAAGTAGTAGTAACAGTTTTTAAAAAGGGTTTATTTGGCTTTATCAAATTGAAGGAACTTTTGTGGTTTCTCTTTATGTGCATAGTGGCCTATACTACTTGCTTGTCATGATCGTTGTGCTATCATTACCAGTTGTTCGAAATATTTGTCTGATGATCATGAGTTTTCAGATTTTATTTTAAACTCCTCATGGAACAATTTAAGATTGTGAGGTGTTCTGTTTTCAAGAATGAGTTCTTAACATTGTATTTCTAAATCATTATATTACTGATTGTTCTATTCTGTTCCATCGATGATTATAGACTTTAGTTTCAAAGAGTTCAATCAGTTCTATTCTTCATGGATAACCAGCTGTTATTCCTTCTGTTTTTCCTATAGAATAGAAACTAAAGAGTTTATTTGTTTGGATAATAATAATAATAATTGTGCTAGCAGACTCTAAAGGAAAAACTAAATGATAAAAGAAATTAATTACTTTCTGAGTTAGTTTGTCGACTTGATTGTTACCCTATTCGAAATCAGACGTGCACAGCTTATGGCCATCTTTGTAGCATCATGGAAATGCTCTGTCTCCTATTTGGCTTTCAGTCTTTCGCTATTCTGTTTTTAATGGGGGTTTTGGCATTATGCTTTACTACAGCCACAAATATAGAATAAAATTACATAGGGTTTAGAATCTTGGGTTTTTGAAGTGTTACTACAACCAAGATTACAATTTCAACATTTTTCACAATTAACTACTGCTCTTTCTCTTTTTTTTTTTGGATATAAATTTCAGTCATGAGGACATAAATGATATTCAAATTTGGTTCGACATAGATATGACTTGGACTTTGATTCAGTTGGCTTCCCTTATTTTGTTTTCCAATTTGAACTTTTTCAAAGCAATACTCAATTATCTGAAATGGTTGGGACAACAGGGTAGTTAATTAGTTAAAGATAGGTCATGAAATGGGGTTAAAGGGTGTATGTCGAAAGAACGATAAACATATAGCTGTACTAAAGTATATTGTACTAAGAAAAGATTGATTAAAGACCGTGGACTTTACTTTCAAAAGTGTTAAAGTTTTGAACTTGGAGATAACTTTTGTATGTATTGTAAATTTGTCATAGGTAAATTTGATGATTGAAAAGGAATCTCGGCGGATGATTTGTGGAGGCTGGTGGAGGTAGATAAGCTTATTGCTGTGGCAAACTAGCTTAGATAAGCACTTTTGGTGAGTATTGCTAAGTTCTCTCTTATTTTGTACTAGTGTAGCATATAGGTTTATAATATATGTTGTTGTGTTTGTTGATGTGGTTGTTGATTTCGTTATCATTAATATGATGCAATTTATAATATACATGTTCGTTGCTGTATATTTGTGATGATTGCAATGGCTGCCTAAGTGCTCTATGATTCTATGACATGCATATATATAGTACACTTGTGGTTGCGATGAAATGTTAGGTATATTAAGTTGTTTTGTTTTGTGGTTGCATCCTTGGAATATTTATATGTTGTCTGCTTTCATTGTAAGATGGACAAATCATGGATGCATGCTGATAGGAGATCGCGAGCTTTTGAGTTAGGGGTTGAAGAATTGATTATGTTTGCATTAGAGAGTGGTTGTGATGTCAATAAGGTTTGCTGTCCTTGTATGAGATGTGGTCATGGTAAATCTTGGAAGGCTAGGGTAGTAAGGGATCATTTGGTTGAGTTTGGTATTGATAAAACTTACACAAAATGGATATGGCATGGGGAACTCTCGTCAAATGAGAGTAGCGCACCCGAAGGGAATTCTGAAACTGTAGAAATGGCAGGTAATGACACTGTGGGGGGGTCTGATGATCATGAGTTTTCAGTAGACTCTGATGAGTTTTTAAGGTTTGTTGAGGATGGCGACAAACCTCTTTACCCTGGCTGTACGCGTTTTACCAAGTTAAATGGACTTGTTAAAACTTATAACCTCAAAGCAAAGCATGGGTTGAGTGATGCTTGCTATTCTGACATGTTGATATTGATTGGAATATTGCTTCCAGAAGGTAATGAAGTGCCAAGTTCTTTTTATGAGGCCAAAAAGAGTTTGTGTGCGTTGGGAATGAATTATGAAAAGATACATGCGTGTCCTAACGACTGTATCTTATACAGGGATAGTAATGTTGATGCCACTAGCTGCCCTACTTGTGGTCTCTCTAGGTGGAAGTTGGGAAAGAATAAAGTAGAAAAAGTCGGGGTTCCAGGGAAAGTGTTGTGGTATTTTCCACCTATACCTAGATTTAGAAAGATGTTTCAGTCGACTAGTACAGCTAAAAGCTTGACATGGCATGCTGATGAGCGACTGAAGGATGATAAAATGAGGCATCCGGCTGACTCCCCTACTTGGAAGTTAGTGGACGATAAGTGGTCTGCTTTTAGTTCAGAGCCTAGGAATCTAAGGCTAGCGCTGTCGTCTGATGGTTTCAATCCCCACAGTTCCCTTTCTAGTAGATATTCTTGTTGGCCTGTCATACTAGTGACCTACAATCTTCCCCCATGGCTCTGCATGAAAAGGAAGTACATGATGCTCACCTTGTTAATCTCTGGACCTAAACAGCCTGGAAATGACATTGATGTCTATCTCCAGCCCTTGATAGATGATTTGAAGATTTTGTGGGATGGGGTTGAAGGGGTATATGATGGTTATAGAAAAAAGTACTTCAAACTTAAAGCAGTGCTCTTTTGGACCATTAACGACTTCCCTGCATATGGGAATTTGTCAGGCAGCATTGTGAAAGGGTACAATGCTTGTCCTATTTGTTTACAGCATACCAAACCTCATAGGCTGGCTCATGGTCAAAAGATGTCGTATATGCGGCATCGGAGATTCTTACCACGTTACCATCCTTATCGAAAACAGGCAGCAGTTTTCGATAACACTGAAGAATGTGATCTCGCTCCTATTCCATTAAGTGGACATGAGGTGCTGCAAAGAGTAGAAGGTATGAACTGGCCTTTTGGTAAAGAGCACCCTCATCCTCCATATAAGGGTGCTGAAGATGAGAGTAGACCATGTTGGAAGAAGAAATCTGTTTTCTTCGAACTTGAGTACTGGAAGTTTCTTCCCGTTCGACATAATCTTGATGTAATGCACATCGAGAAAAATGTTTGCGATGCATTAATCGGTACATTGTTGAATATTCCTGGGAAAACCAAAGATGGGGTGGCTGCTCGTTTAGATATGGTGGCAATGGGTATAAGGGCTGGTCTGAAGCCTAAAATTGGGGGGAAAAAAGAGAAATTACCTTTGGCAAGCTGGAATCTCATGTTAGAAGAAAAGAAAACAGTTTGCAAATCTTTTTTTGGCATGAAGCTTGCTGATCGGTTATGTTCTAATGTGAAGAGTTTAGTGTCCATGGATGATCTACGGCTTGTTGGTATGAAATCACATGATTGCCATACCGTCCTCCATCACTTGCTCCCCATTGCAATTCGTTCAGTATTAGAGAAACCAGTTAGATATGCTATCATTAAGTTCTGTCTCTTCTTCAAGGCCATATGCAGTAAAGTCATAGATGTAGAGAAGCTAAAAAAAATTCAAGCTGACCTTGTCGAAACAGTTTGTGAGCTTGAGAAATTCTTCCCACCGTCCTTCTTCGATATCATGATTCATCTTTCGATCCATCTTGTTAGAGAAGTTGAGCTATGTGGCCCTATTTTCTTTAGATGGATGTACCCCTTCGAAAGGTACATGAAAACATTAAAAGGATATGTTAGGAACCGTAACCATCCAGAAGGTTGCATTGCTGAATCATACATCGCCGAAGAAGCAGTAGAGTTTTTGGCAGAACGTAATCTAACTGAACCTACTGTTGGACTACCATCTAGCAGTACATCTGACCAGAAGGGGACGTGCAGACCTTTGTCAGGTGCCACAATGATCTGTCCAAATCAAAAGAAGTTGCAGCTAGCACATCTTTGTGTGTTGCAGAATACGAATGAAGCAAGGCCCTACTTTGAGTAAGTCATGTGTTCTGTTTATTTTTTTATTTTTTTACTGTGTCATTTCGGTACAAATAAATACATGTAGTTGGAGTTTACTAAAGGTTTTGCATTTTTCTTGTCTTTTGTAGTGAACATTTGGAATGGTTGAAGCATGTTTATCCAAATTTAAAAAAAAATAAGAAGTGGCTAAAGGAGAAGCAGAATAAAACATTTGCGAAATGGATACAAGACAAGGTAAGTACAATGATCTGTTTATTCCAGTACCTTTTATAGTTTGGGTAGATATTAAGTATAAATGACAGTTTAACTAACCATAATGTTATTTCTTTGCATGAAGGTTGCTGCCATTTGTATTGATGATCATATTAATGTTTCGGAACACTTAAGGTGGATTGCTGATGGTCCTAGTTCAGAAGTACCAACATTCAGTGCTTACAAGATAAATGGGGTTAATTTCAACACCAAGGATCGTGATGATGTTCGAGCAGTTCAATGCAGTGGTGTTTCATTGTTCGCCAATGCAATGCTAATCCCTAGTGCGAAGGATAAAAACCCGGTTAATGATGATACGACTTTTTATGGAGTCGTTAAAGATATATGGGAGTTAGACTATCATAGCTTTAGGGTTCCTGTATTCTACTGTGATTGGGCTGACATTGATAAGAGCATTAAGATAGATGATTTGGGTTATACATTAGTAAATTTGAATAAGTTAGGTCATTTTAATGATCCTTTCGTGTTAGGTACAGATGTGAAGCAAGTCTGTTACATAGATGATCCTCTTAACGCTAATTGGTCTGTGGTCATACGATGTCCTGATAGGGATTACCATGCAGGTGATGATGAGGAGGTTGGAGTCATTGAACTTGAGAACGAGCTGTTTGATACCACAATGCCTTCGATCGACACTACAGATGTAGATGGTGACCAAACTAGCAATTATATGCGGGATCGTGATGAAGGAATATGGATTGACTGATGAAATGTGTCAACTCTTAGTTTAGGGTTTATTATTGTTATTGTTGGCTATGTACTTTATTTATTTGAATTCGGATGAATCTTTTTTTAACTTGATTTGTGAATCGTTGTTTTTACTTGATTTGTTTCGTTTCTTATCAATGATAATGTTCCCTTATCTGTTAAGCTTTCTGTTTTCAATATTGATTTTTTTTTTCTTTAAACTTGATAATTTTACAATAAGGTCAATATATATTGCTGTACTATATATGATCTAGCATGCCCCATTTATATTTAACTAACCCTCATGTGTTTTTGGTTGTAGATCATGGCTCCTTCAAAATCTAGGGCTGCCACTAGAGCAAGGCAGAATATTATCAATGCATTGAAAGTGACAAGAGCGAGATCTGCACCAGAACAAGCATATTCTGGTCAGTCAAATGCATCAGAAAATAAGCCATCACCAAAGAGAGCAACGACATCGTTAAGGGTCAGCAAGTCATTGACGAAGCATAAGAAGAAAAAGTCATCTAAGGCATCCAGCCCAGAAAAAAGCGGCTTAAAGTTGCTGAAGCGTGGTTGTGTTACAATGCACAGGATTGTGAGAAGGAAAATTCTTGGGGTAAAGTTGAAAGTCTTGTTTAATCAGAAGGGGTCGCCTTATGGTGCTGCAGCCAAAGAAATGCAGTCATATATTGGGGTACTAGCACGTACTAAGGCACCAATATGGAGACCTTCTTGGAAGCAGGTCCCAAAGGATCGAAAAAATAAGATTTGGGGGTGTGTCGAGGTATAAAAATACTGATCCTTCTTCTCTTGATTAATATAAAGACTCCATGTTCATAGACTGGTTTTAATTTTTTCTTTATCATTTGGTTAGATGGCATTTGAGGTACCTCCGGAGGCAAGGAGAATGGTCCTATCTTCAGCTTCACAGAAGTGGAGAGAATTTAAGAGCAAGCTGACTAGACAGTACATCATCCCACATAAGGATGAACCTGAAATGTTAGAGTATCCCCCAGCTGATTACAACTTCATCGAGAAGTCTCATTGGGACATCTTTGTAGCTGATCGATTGTCTGAGGAATTTCAGGTACAGTTTGTTTGTATTTTCATATTTTCAGAACTTGGATAAATTATAACTACTCATGTTATAACTATAGTGAATTGAGTTATGATGGTCATTACTTTGATGGTTTATAGGAAATGCAGAAGGTGCAAAAGGGAAAGAGGTGTAAGAACAAGTATCCTCATCGCATGTCGCGTAAGGGATACGCAAATCTGGAGGCTGAATTGGTGAGCATATGTAGAGTGATTTACTTTTATATCTTGCATGCTGAGTTATTGTTAAGGTTAAATGGTTACTTATAGTTATATTATTTTGTAGTCTGAAATTAATCCTGATTCGGAAATCGACCGTGCAACAATGTGGATAAAGGCACGGCAGGATAAACACGGCAACTTCAAAGATGTTGAGGTAGAGAAGTGTGCCGCAGACATAGTAAGTAAAGTGTTATACTTGTTTTAGCTTATCTAAGCCATTTACTACAACTATATTACAAGATATACAACTTTAAATCAAAAACTGATTTAAATTAAAAAAAAATTCTTCTTTTAGGAAAAGCTGAAGAGACAAGTGAGTGACGGTGAGGTGACATCTTGTGGCACTGATGATGTATTGACAAAGGCTCTAGGTAACCCTGAACACCATGGAAGAGTGCGTGGTGTGGGGGCTCAAGTCAAGCCTGGCGTATATTTTAACCTACCGAGGCAAAAAAGGAAAACTGTTGAAGAAAGAATTAAGGAAGGCTGCAAGAAATTAATAGAGGAGGAGACAGAGAAAATTGTGGCACGAGAGAGAGCATATTGGGCTGCAACAATAATGAGGTTGGAAGCAAAAGTTGATGGGAAAACCCTTGTCATTGAGTCCCCTACGGCAGGCCAGAAGGACCTTGGTTCTGGACAAGGTAGTTGCTCCACTTTGCGGGAGAAGTGTGCATTACAAAAGATTGAGGACGCTGCTGGTATCTCTGCAAAGAAGCAGTTACACTTGGTGGATGACATTGCGAAGGAAGTGGAAGAAGATAAGGTTGTACAGGTTCCGGTGGAAGAACCAGCTGCTGCAGTAGTTCATGAGAAGGCTGTTGAGTTGGTTGAAGTTACACAGCAGGTATATATGCTCTAATCTATGACGTAGATAAATTAATTAAACTGTTTTGATGCATGTGTTTGATTTGTATATTAATAATCAGTGTTGATATGTCGAGTTGTCCTAGATGGCTGAATTGGTTTCTCTTGAAATATGTGTGATTGCATAAAACAGGAACTTAAAGAGTTCGAGTGCAGATTGGCTTTAGGGTCGATCGACAATATTGTTGCTATTGCAACCATTGTTGAAGTGGACACTAATTGCGAAAACTAGACACTTCATGGTGTTGCTTTGGAAGAAGGGAATGTGCGAGTGTCGATTCTGCGTCCACTTGATCCTCAAGCTAAGGTTCCATTCCCAGTCAACGATGAGATAGATACTGTCAAAGATGCTGTTGGGACTTACATTGCTTGGCCGAGGGACCTCATACTTCAATCCCCTCCCGACACTATGAAGGTAAACTAACTGAAACTGCAACTGAAGCATGCATGTTCTTCCATTGTTCTTCCATTGTGTATTTAGTAATAACTCGATATGTTATCATGTAGAAACAACCAAATAAGTCCAGTAAGGGTTTGAAGAAGAGGAAAATGCAATTAGGCAGTCCTGAAGAGGAGAATATTGACATGAAGAAGCTACCAAAAGATTACCCTGCACCTTTGAAGTGCTTGTGGATTTGGACAAGGGACAATTTGGCAAATGGGAGGACAATCTCCTTCAATTTGGAACAGAAAGTGTTTGGCATCGACAGGAAGCATTATCTGTTTAAGTCAGACATTCATGCATTGTGTACAATGACTGAACTATCAGGTGGAGTAATCTCAATGTATATATGGTAAGTTGGAAAAATCAGTAGGCTCCAATGAATTATTATCTCATAAATGTATTCAATATGTATACTCTTATTTGTTTTCAAATGTATTAAGGTTATGTGCTTTTACAGCTACTTGCATGAAGTCTTGAAGAGAGCAAAGATGTCACACATGGTTAGCTTTGCGGACCCTTCACAGATTGGAGCAGCTGGAAGTGGAAATACAACGGAAAGATCGCATTTTCTAGCAAATAGGTTCACAACTGCACAGAAGGGCCAGATTTTTTTGTTGCCGTATAATGCAGGGTGAATGACTTTTCTTTAACTTGTCTAATTAATTACTTCAAACATGTCGTTTAGTAAGTAATATATATATATATATATAATAAAAAAAAATTGCAGCTGATAGTAGTTTCTTGGTATAAAATTATAAGAAACCATTGGATGTTGACTGTTGTCAATCCGGAGGAAGAAACTGTCTATTTCATGGATCCATTGCGGCGTCGACTAGTTGGTGGAGAATGGCAAACTGTTGTAGAAAAGTAAGTCTGACCAAGTCTCTGATTTTGATAAAATACTGGAATGATGATTTTTATGTTGGTTTGTTTGTCGCCGATTGATTAAACTTACTGCTGTCTTCTATTTTATTGTTGAAGTGGGATCAAAATTTACAATGCTCAAAGAAATAGGTCTGGCCGGAAATCAATAGTGTGGCAAAACATGGGGGTATGCTAGTATTCATAATTGTAGGTTCAGATTTTGTACATGCTATGGTTAGTGCACTGCTGAGATTTTGTAATGACTGTTTTTAGGGTATTCCGGCACAACAAAATGTGAAGGACTGTGGCATATTCATCATGCGGTACATGAAGGAAATAATTGAGGATAAGAACCTGGGTTTTGCTTCAAAGGTAAAGCCTTAAATTTTAGTTCGACAGCTTTATAACTTAATGTTCTTGTTGCTGCATGATGTTGTGATGTTGAGATTGTACTATGCCTTTTGTTTCAGTGGCAGCGACGATCCGAATTGTTCTACACCCAAAAGGATGTTGATGTTGTGAGGTCAGAATGGGCTAAGTTTGTGATGAAGTATCATATTGCATAGCTGTGATGGTTGTTCAAGGCATGGCTCTTATTTTGGTATTTTGATCACCTGCCTACTGCTAGCTGGTTTTAGTTTTTGCTTTAGTTATAGGCATGGTTAATGCGCAGTTGAAGGCATTTTTGTTTTGGTATTTTGATGAGCCTCCTGCTAGCTAGTTTTAGTTTTTGCTTTAGTTATAGGCATGGTTAATGCAATGTGGACGCGTTTATGTTTTCCGGGCTTTATGCAGTTATAGCCACTTAGGCAATGTTAATTCTTATGTAAATGTTGGGATGAATATTGCTGATGAATGAAATGGCTTTTGGAATCAAGGATGTGTTCAATTGTACAGAATGTATGTCTTCTCTTATATCTCAGACAATTCAAAACCAACAGCAAACCATTGTCTAACAAATGAACATGATGAAAAAAGAAAGAAAAATCTGTTGTCTGATGAAAACGAAGACCACAGAGAATTGAAAAGCTACAATTGTATGAATTGATAAACTACTACAGCATCTTGGGAGGCCATATGGTTGAAAAGAGACTTTAAGGATCCATGAAGCAAGAAAGCTGTAGTTCAAGAAAATCTCAGACAACAGTTTATTTTAGGATGCAAAAGTATGAAGCAATGATACACAATGGCTTTAATAGTTTTGCTCTTGTCTTGTTTAAAGTCAGTCAATAGCATTCAATTACTTTGCAGATGTACAAGCTTCCTTCAGACAACAGTTTTTTACAAATCAATGTTCTCTAAATTTTCATCACACGTCCATATTCTTCTAGGATCTGTCAACTGAAATTACTTTGCACAAGAGTTAAGTTGCAATTGCTGTTGTTCTTCGTGGTATTCAGACAACAGACAATTGTGTAGTCGCTGTCGTAGTAAACTTTATCAGACGACAGTTTTTGGTATTATTGCTGTTGTTCTTCGTGGTATTCAGACAACAGACAATTGTGTAGTCGCTGTCGTAGTAAACTTTATCAGAAGACAGTTTTTTCGTATTGTCTGATTATGTATCAGACGGCATTGAGATAGACAACAGCAAACTGTATAATCAGACGACAGTGAAAAACTGTCGTCTGATTGAAAAATTGGTGTAGTGATCACCATTCCATTTATCATCACCATCAAGAAGCTTATCATCCATCCATTCCACCATCAAGGAGGATTCAAGGAGCATTGAAGGAGGAAAACAAAGAAGGAGTTAGCCATTGATTTGTCAAGCTTCAACTAGTTCATTCTTTCCTTAACTCTTTAATTTACCTTGATTTACTTTATAGATTTGATGCTAATTTGTATGACTATGAGTGAGTAGTTACTTTGTTGGGGCTAGGGTTGAAAGCCCTAGCCAAACTTGTATGAATTGTTGTTTTAATTTACATTTGATATTATTTGTGATTTTCATCTTCATATGTTAATTCAAGAAGTAAATGCATTCATTCAAACTTAACTAATTTGAATGTGTTGTGTTTGTCATCTCATGAAAAAATGTTTAGGGAGTAGTTAACCTTGAGCATTGATAGCATGATAGCATCCTCTATGTGCATGTGAAGGTTGTGAGTTAAAATCACCTAGATCTAGGATTGGTTTGCTTGCATGATTATCTAAACTCAAAGCTTCATGCATCTAGGAACAATGAATTGAGACTTAACTGATAATAGGATTTGTTCTTAGGTAGTTAATTCTAGACTTATCCGGTTGGAATTGATACCATTAAAGGAGTTTAAACATTTGTAGTCTTATCCGGATACAAAGAGGGTAATTGGGAAATTAGAATAGCATCACTTGTATTTGAACTTCAATAATTGCAAGGGAGGTTAGTGGTAGACAATCCAACCCCTAACTTCATCCATTATATTACTAGTTTATATTTGAGCATTTAGTTTACATTTTAGCATTTAGTTGTTTTCAATTCAAAACTATCTTAAAAAAAAAACCAAAATCAAATCACTACTCCATCTTGCACATACTCACCATGAGCCTAGATTTTCTTGTGAATTTAGGTTTGTGATTGTACATTTGCATATTCTAGCTCTCCTTAGGTTCACACCCTAGCTAGTGAAAGGAATCAAATCCTCGTGGGTTCGACAACCTTTCTTAAATCCCTATACTATTACTTGTACCCCTTATACTTGAGGGTGGCTATTTGGCTAACAGTAGTCATGGGTAATAGAGGGTATTGAGTATGAAAACTCTTCTTCATTTTCTTCTTCTAGGATAATACCTTGATCATAGGCTTGTAAATGGAGAAGAAATCGTGTAAGGAGTGGTCTAGACATGGAATCAGAGAAATCAAATGTGGTATTCTTCTATCCACATCTATTAATCCTTTTTGTTGCATTGGCAGCTTTCCTGATAAGAAAAGAGTGCAGGAAGATGACTTGGATAGTTCTCATGAAGCATCAGACCGTGTAAAGCTAGTAAGATAGCTCTCCTGTTCACTCTCTTTTGCCAATTGTATTTCAAAATCAGAAAGAACGTTAGGCATCATTAGCATAATGATCTCATTATATATTATTTGTTTGACTACCCCTTATAATCAACTCTTAATTTAAGATTTTAGGCAAAGTGCCAGGAACGTTAGCATATTGGCCCCTTTATCAATGCAGCTGGTTTGAAGACAACTGGTGTGAGCAGCTGTTTAGTTGTTAACAGTCCGATTAGGTGAGAAATTACTCAACTTGCTTTTATTTCCAGCTGTTTGGTTGTGAGAAATTAGTTGTTGTGCATTAAATAGGTTTCAGCTTTCTCTGTTCATAAAGCTGTTTGGTTGTGCATTAAATCAGTTTCTATTGCTTTCTCTGTGAGCAAAATGGAAACGACAGTCCGATGTGATCAATGTGCATGTTTCTTTTACTTTCTCTGTGTGCAAAATAGATTCAATAGTTGTTGTGCATTAAATAGGTTTATATTGCTTAAGCTGTATGCAAAATGGAACAGAAAGTTGATGAAATGCAGTTTATTAACTGAATGGTAATAAAAGAATACATGTGTGTTCTGAAACTACAGGTTGTGTTCTGAAACTGCAGATTGTGTTGCTTTCTCTGTGGCTATTTACTTTCAGTACAAGTTTGATGTCATTAGTAGATGCTGCTGGTTGCTATATGATTTTTTAGTTTGTATGAACATGACCCTTGAGTCTTGTAGTTGAACAATGGGTTATACATGTTGTAGTGATGCTGGTTGCATTTATCTGAACTGGTTATGATATAAAGTATCATTTACTTCTATGGATACATGCTAATTGTACTTGACAATAACTCTGTGGTTTAGACTCACATAAACTGCAGTTTATTTAATTTCTCAGTAATGTTAATTGTATTTAGACAATAACTCTGACATTGACTCAAGGAAACTCTTAAAATAACGTTTATATTGTTTCATGTGCATTATTGATCATATCTTTCTCTTGATTTGCTTTTGTGTGCATTAACTTCCCTAAAACACTCAACTCTGTTAAGACCTTCAGACTCCAACTTTTTGCAATTTACAATAACTCAACTTCATTCACTGCTGCCTATTACTCTATATAACCTTCATTAAGTGGTTTTCATCTGTTCCCCAACTGAACTTCAGCATTGCACTTGTGGTTATTTATGTTGACTTCCCATATGGATTCTCAAGCTTCACAGGTACCCAGTGTGATACCCCGGAAATTCGTATTTATTTTCCGAGGATTTTCCGGAATTTAATTAGTGGTTGTTGGAAGGTTTCGTGGCTCGTGGACGGAGCGGAAGTGTTTCGGACGAATTTTTATTTGAAAAGGATGACTTTAGGGGGGTTGCAAAGGTTGAATTTTGATACGTTGAGATTATCCGAAAACTTCCTTCACGAAAGTTGTAGAGCGCGTCGATACGAGTTCGTGGACATGCGGAACGCGGAAATCGGAGTTCGTATGAGAAAGTTATGACCAGCGGAAGAAGTTTCCGTTTTGGTATAAATAGAAGTTTCCCGAAAGAGAAACTTACTATTTTCATTTAGTTTCCTCTTCCGGAAACTTTCATTTTCTCTCTCTCTCTTCTCTCTCTACCTCACCTTCACTGTCTGAGTTTTTCGACTGACCCGACCAGGATCCGGCCTATCCGACCCGGATTTTCCGGTGAGCTCCGGCGACGGCAGACCACCAGACGAACCCAGATCAGTTCGCCTCCTCCGTGCGCTCCTCCCTGTGGTGTTCTCTAGCGGCGATAACCACCGTGTACGGCGCAGGCGCAGCAAGGCGGTGCAGTTTGGGGTGTTTCGACCCGACCGGAAAACGCAGCTCCGGCGACGGCAAGGCTTCGGGCCAAGCTTGGGGAGCTCAGAGCAGCCTCCTTGATCGATCCTTGGTGGTTGTTTGGATCGATATACGTGGAAACCAGTTCAACTCAGTTTGAGCAAGGATCCAAAGCTTGTGAGGTACTTGACGAAGTATTCTTTGGACGGCTATTGTGATTGACTGCTTTGTTCTGTATTGAAGACGCAGCGGGAGTTTCGAGGTGAGTAATCTCACAAGGTTCATTATGAACGGAATTACCATTATTGTTTCGGCGTTAATTATTTAACTGCAAACTATAGTTGGTATTAGTAGGCATTCCTGAGCGAATGACTACGTATATATATATTTACGTGAAATATATATATTCTTGTGGATAATGTGTGATGAATAATATGCATGATGGGTTCATATTATTGTTGAATGGGACTTTTTATAGAAACAATATTGTGGAAAAAGATGTTTTCTATTGTTTGAAAAGTATTGAGTTTGATGTTACATTTTGGAGTCAAGCGTGACTCATTTTAAATGTATTGGTCCTTGTACCAAGGGTCACAGATGGTGAGCAGGGATGGGGAAAGCCGGAACTAGATGGTCGTAGCGTTTTTAGGTCAGGTGTGACTTACTTAACGTTGACTTGAGACCAGATGGGGTCTGAAATGCATGGGTCACAGATGGTGACCAACGGTTGGTTCTAAGACCAGACGGGGTCTGAAAACCAAGAGTCACAGATGGTGATAGGTTGCAGATGGTGACCAATGATTTATCTGTGTTATGAGCCTAGTTACCATATTGTCTTGGAGTTATGGGATTAACTGTGACTATAGATAGTATTAGTGGCATTTCTGAGTGAATGATTATGTGTGTACATATATATATTATGGGATATATATATATATACATATGTATTCATGTATTGGTGGCATTTCTGAGTGAATGATTATGTGTGTACATATATATATTATGGGATATATATATATATATATACATATGTATTCATGTATTGGTGGCATTTCTGAGTGAATGATTATGTGTGTACATATATATATATATATATTATGGGATGTATATATATACATATGTATTCATGTATTGGTGGCATTTCTGAGTGAATGACTATGTGTGTACATATATATATTATGGGATATATATGTATATATATATACATACGTATTCATATATTAGTGGCTTCGTGGTGAATCTGTGTTGATGTGTTGTGTGTCTAGGTTAGACTGATTTGTTGTTGGTACATCATGGGGGTAGCGGGGAGCTATCTGATGCTCATGAGTACGTGTTTTTAAAAGAGAGTTTCGGGGATTCTTTCTTTTAAATGTCCTGGGAGGACTTGTGAATCATATTCTATTTGTTAGGTTAACGATAGGTATGATTGAGGGTGTGCTGATGTGTTTCGTCCAGGTTGGACTGATTGGTGTGCTTATGTGTTTTATCCAGGTTGGATCGATTAATCATATTTGAATTGTTAGGTTAACGATTTATTTGATTTTGTCACGGTGTGACTTTTGTGATTTCCTTTTTGGAAAAGAGTATTGTTTTGGGAAGCATGGTATGTTTTCCTTATTCTCGAGTCGAAAGGTTTTCCTCGTGTTGGCGTGAGTTGTGCGGGCTTTTATCCCGTAATTTGGTGTGAGTTGTTTTGAGTTACTCATACGGGCTTGCAAAAGCTTACCGGGTTTGTTGTGTGACAACCCGGAGCACTATTCAAACGGTGTAGGGGTTAATCTTGCAGGTCAGGGAAATCGTGGCTGAAGCTGAGGTATCTTGTTGGCAGCAGAACTGGTAGGAAGCAATTTGATTTGCTTTGCCATTGTTATGACTTCCGCTTTGTAGTAAACTCTGAGGAGCTTTTACGTTTTATCTTGTTGTTGACAATTTAATTCGTAAGCTTATGTAATATATGACTCTGTGGGCGGGTCAATATTGACATAGTGGGTTCAGGGCATCAACATGTATATTGTATAAAGGGAAAAAGTTTTCCAGGTATTTGGTATTGATGGCTGAACTTTCACGCATGTATAATTATGGGGTTATATATCGATTTTTAATTGTGTTAAAAATCAGAGGCGTGACACCCAGTTTTTTCACACAAGACTCAGATCATGACGAAGTTTATGAGATCTCTCAAATGGCTACCAAAAGGCCTCCAAGAGGTCCCGGGTTTAATGTAGATGAGGATTGACTCCTTATCAGTGCTTGGTTGAATACTAGTATGGATTCAATACAAGGCAATGATCAAAAGCTGCATACTTTTTGGGGGAAAATTACAGAGTACTATCATCAGTACAAGTCCTTTGACAGTGATCGTTCACAACCGATGCTGACACAAAGGTGGGGAAAAATACAAAAGGTGGTGAACAAATTTTCAGGGTGTTTTGCAGCTATAAATGAAATACATGAAAGTGGGAAGACTGAACAAGACAAGGTAAACACTAAATATAGCTACTGAAGTCTGATGGTATAATGTTTCAGCTTTTTTTAATTGCTTTTTACTCTCTTCAGATTGCAGATGCGAAGAAGATGTTTGAAGCACAAGAAAAGAGAAGGTTCACACTTGATCATGCTTGGATTTTGTTAAGGCACTAACCAAAGTGGATACAACTAATGCAAGAGCTGGACAGCAAGAAAAGTAAGCAAAGATCTAAACCTTCTCTTCATCTTCAACTACCGGCACTCACATAGTTATTGAAGAAGAAGAAAACACTTGCTTTCCAGTGGCTAGACCACCGGGTAAGAAGGCTGAGAAAAGAAAGCTGAAAGAAACCACTGATCAATTGGTGGAAATAAAAAAATTACAGCAAGAGAAAAAAGAAAGAGATGAAAAAAAAAACTAGAAATTATGAAGGAGAAAATTGAAGTTGACAAGGAGAAACTGCGAGTTAGGAAACTTGAGGCTGAGAATAGGAAAATTGAGGCTGAGATGAGAATTATGTCTATGGATACATCTACTATGAATCCGGAGCAGAGGGCATATTATTCCAAACTTCAAATGAAAATTTTGCAAGGTGATATATGAAGTTTGATGTAGTTAATTCCTCCAATGGTTTTTGAAGACTAGCTAGTTGCTCTTTTGAAGAAAGCCTTCTAGTTTTTTTAGGTTGGATCAGTTTGTTTTCGTGACAGTGAAGTTGTGTATGTTTATGTGATCAGTATCATATCTGTTTTGCTATGTAATCTGCTTTCTCAAATTCTTCCAATCTTAAGACCATGAATGCAAGTTGTGTATGTTTATGTGATCAATGTGCATTATGTTTTGCTATGTAATCTGATGTTTTGCTGTGTAATCTGCTTTCTCAAATTCTTCCATTCTTAAGACCATGAATGGAACCATTTGCGTTGTATGATCCTTGATTTACAAGATACAAAAAGAAAGAAAGGAAAACAACTCTTCAAATAGAATTTTATATGCTACTTATTTAATCAAGAGAAGTTTGTAGGCAAACCGACCATAATGAATAAAAAGAGATCCGAGAGATCAGAAATTTGTATAAGAGGCATCTCGTCATAATATGTTAAAAAAAAAAAAAAAAAAAAAAAAAAAAACAGACTTCAGTTATTGGGATCCCTTGTACGTGACTGCTTTATATACTTAGCATGTAAAATAACTAATTAAAAATAAGAACTTGACGTCCACTAAAGCAGCCATAATTGTTTACGTATGTGAACAACTGGAAATTAGGTGTGATTCTTAAGTGGTAGACTTACCTTATCATCAGTGAAAAACAACAATCAAAACCAAATCATGCCAATTTCCTTTATCTTCTATTTAGAAAATCAAATTTATTATTGTGGCCAATATGAAAGCTACTTTACTCATTTACTCATTGCTGGCAGATTTTTATCAAAATGATTGAGAGTTTTTCTATTGGAACCTCTAAATTTACTCACTTGACCTCTATGCTTTTTACACCTCTTATCAAATTTTCAAATATTAAATTTACTCACTAAACCTCACTAAACTTTCTCAAATAACCTCACTCATATGATTTGCAAACAAATTATTATCTTTAAAATAAAAAATTTAGTCATTTCAATTATTTAATCACTCTAAAAATCTTAACTAAATATACATTTCTTAATCAAGTTTTTTTTTTTTTTTTTTTTTGAGAAAATTTCTTAATCAAGCTTGAGTTTCAAAAATTAATGTCTAATCAATAAGAAAATGTCATGAACTATTATGTTTATATATATATATATATATATATATATATATATATATATATATATATATCTTGCAAATATAATGGATTGACTTAGATTCAGGTCATAAATCATAAGAGGATTTATTTTGTTTTCCCTCACCAATATGCGTTCAACATATATATCATACATTTTTATGTCATATGATCTTAATCATATTTTTACTTCTTATTAAATATATATGAATGTTTTAATGAGTATGTAGTGAAATTGGAAAATGAAAATAGACAAGGAAAATAATAAGAAATACAATCTAATATTATTGAATTGGAAAGTCTACATAAAATAAATATAATATTTTTTTGGGGCCGTGACCACTTACCCAATTTTAACTTAAAAATTGCTCACTTGCTCCACTAAGAGTTTTTTTTACCCCATTTACCTAATCTAACTTCTACTGACATAATTACCCTCATTTTAATCTCTCTCTCTCTCTCCCCCCTCACCGATTTCTCTCTCTCTCTCACCCTTCCCCCCCAGCCGGACGGCCAGATGCCAAGCCACGACGCCTTCAGCACCATCTTCTCCGAGATCGGTGCCGGCAAGCATGTCCCAGGCGTAATCTTCGCCGAACTCGAGCCCACCATCTTCTTCTCCGAGATCGGTGCCGGCAAGCATATCCCAGGCGTAATCTTCGCCGACCTCGAGCCCATCGTCCCAGTCGCTGCTGCTTGTGCTGGAAGCTCCCGGAGGCGCTGGTCCCGATGTGGGAATTCGGGTCGGATAGGAACGTCGGCGTCCACCCCCGACTTGTAAGAATTCTTGCTCACCTCGGTTCTTGTGCTCGGCCACAGAGACATTGCACCTCTCTTTGCATATCCCAGGCGTTGCAGGTCCTCGTTCGTCTGGGCCGAGCGACGGCACTGCTGGTGTCGCCGGAGGAGTGACATGGATTACTCCGGTTGCTGCATTTTTTTTTTTTTTTAAGTATTGTTGTTCAGTTTTTTTTTTTTTTTGCAAGGAATAGCATTTTTTTTTAAATGTCTATTGGATTGGAGGCCAATGATCTACTATCTGTTCAACAATGTAAGTAATCTGACATTGCAATGTAACTGTGGGGTTTGTTTGATGGTCTACTGGGGGGCAGTAGACACATTATTGGCCCCCAGTAGACTTTGATACGAGGGACAGGGATCACTATAGTGTGGTGTTTTGATAAGTTACATGTTGTTTTCTGTGTATTAAAGTCAAATTATATGTGAATCCTACAAAAAGGTGCATTTTTGGTGGTCTATTGGGAGGCAATAGAGACATTGGACTTTGTATTGGGAGGCAATAATATGATTATTGGGAGGCAATAATATGATTATTGGGAGGCAATAATACGATTATTGGGAGCCAATAATATGATTATAAATTGATCAATTGTGCCTGTAGTGTATTCATTTTGGTTTTGGGAGTTCATACAATTCACTGGAAGGCAATAATATGATTTTTGGGAGGCAATAATATGATTATTGGGGGGCAATAATATGATTACTGGGGGGCAATAATATGGTTACTGGATATTATTAGGGACTGGTCGCTGGTCGTCGGATTTCGGTCACCGGTCGCCGGATTTTGGTCACCGTTCGCCGGATTCCGGTTACCGGTCACCGGTCGTCGGTCGTCGGCGCCCTGCCACTGGTCACCAGAGGCCGGCAAGGTGGAGGATGACTTCTCCCTCTAAGTGAAAAAGAAGGAGAGGGCAAAAAAGTCTAAAAAAAAAATAAAAAAGAATTAATTGGGTAAAGGGGAAATAATCTCTTAGAGTGTTTTGGGTAAATGGGGTTAAAAAACAGTTGGTGGAGCAAGTGGGCAAATTTTAAGCTAAAATTGGGTAAATGAGCATTTTCCCTATTTTTTTAGTATAATTATTGTCATTAATAGTCATTTTATAGTAGGTTATATATGTCATTTAATAATTCATAATAAAGTGAGGTTAAGTGAGTAAATTTGGAAGTCTTAATAAAAAATGATTAATTCGCCTTCAATATTGACGGGACTGTCTGTAAATTTTCTCAATTTCATATTGTAACTGTATGAAAGCAATAATTCAAGTTGGCAGAGAACGTGAGCGTGATTCACGAGTTGAAGACTCATGACTTACAGCTGTCCACGTACGGCTCCACTCTTCCTAACCTGCGCCTATATGTTTTAAAAAATATCCGGTAAATCTTTCTTTATAGATGGCTCATTCGAGAGAAACATTCCGCCGATTAATCCGTAGTAACTCAGCTTTGGCATAACTTGGTATTATTCACAAGCTGAGTACCTGGTATTATTCACAAGCTGAGTACCGTCTCATACTTTCCTGTATCTTCATGAAAGTCTTTGTTTTTTGATCTAAGCCAAATCCCCAGAAAAACAACTCCCTCGCCTCATGTGCTGAAAGTGTTAAGCTGATTGTTTTCATTTATCCTACTGATTGCGGTCGACATCAGGTATTTCTTGGTTGCTTTAGTTGGAATTTTACCTTTTACTTTGTAGGTCAAAGGAGAAGACAGATTACCTACATCTTGTTTATAATCAGAGTAGTTTAAGTTTTTAATCCCTTATTTTAAGAAGGATTGTAATTGCACTCTCATATTCGAAGTGAAGGAATTTAAAGAGAAAATTGATGATAAGTCATATATAAACCAAAGAGATAAGGTACGTCCTTTGTCCTTTAATTCCGATCTTTAATTATATTTGTTATTTTATTTATTTATATATTTATATATCTATTCTTTAATACAGCAAACAAGACTGCAAGGACAGCTTACTCCCGGCAAATTCCAAAAAAATGCTGGGGACATAAAAATGGAGAGACAAGGATACCAGACAGTCTGTTAGGAGAAATATGGCATAAGTTCGTAATTTCATCTGCTTTTGTGTCATGGCACTGCAAGAGGGATTAAAGAAAAAAAAAATACCATTATTTAAAACTTAAAAGCTGCTGGGAGCTGTTTTGCCAACTATCTGATCTTCATAACCAAATCCCACCATTTTATGGATTTGGCTTCCTGCTAGAATTATAATTTGCTAGAAAAAAAAAACTGCAAGGGATGAACTTGAAGTGACTTCTTGATGCTTCTTGATGTGACATCATCTTGTCCTTAAATCTACATTTGACGGCTGTGAGTAAAATTCAAACACATTATAGCAAGTCATATTTTAGCAGAAGCCTTTATACGCTGATAGCATACAAACCCACCCCCATAGAAATCCTATAGTTTCAAAAAGTGTTACACATAATCTGATAATCATAGAGAAATATTTGAACAGAAATTCACTCCGGCAGAGTTATGCTGTTCTCGCCTGGTCTCCACGGGCAAAAAAGAGACCGGTCTCTTCCTGACCCAGGTCAGTTTCCTGACTCAGGTGGTGACCCAGCATGCCCAGTTTCCAGCGTGGGCCAACTGAAAACGTGGCTGACGCCAGCAAAACAGTCAAAAAATAATAGGAAGTGATTGCAATGGCGTCATTTAGCTAAAGGTCGTGGGAGTTGCACAACTCATAAGGGCAACTCCAACCATGAGCTCTATCTGGGGGTGCTATTTTCATTTTAGCACCCCCTTAGTGCACTATTCATGTATCCATCAATTCTCATCTCCAACCATGAGTTCTATTTGGAGGTGCTATTTTAACTATTCCTGACTAAAATATAATATGAGTATAATTTGAATGAATATTATATTAAAAATATGTTAATTTAATTAAATAAGGTAAGAAAAAATCATTTAACAATTTATCATAATATTTAATAATTATTCTTATTATTTAATGAATAAAAAAATGTTTAATTTTTTTTATTAGTGTCGGCATATACGGTGTGAGGAAATAGAAAAAAATGGGTTGGTATTTATAGAATTTCATATAATTTACTGTTCTAACGGGTATATTATTTTCCCTCAAATTTCTGATATTTTTTTAATTTTTTTTGGAACAAAATGGAATTAATAAGCCTTGAATTAACCAGAGCCATTGATCTCTTTTTAACATCAAATCTGAGCCATCAGATTTGAGATATATGATTTCAGTAAAAAAAAAAAAAAAAAAAAAAGGAAAACATCAGACCGTCCATTTTCAAAATGGAGTGATCTGAGCCGTACATTATCAGACCGTTGTGTGTCCCAACGGTCGGTTTCCGACAGGCCGAAGCTTGTGGGGCCCAGTGGAGCAGACCACAGCAGGCGTATTACCTCTCTCCAGCGCGAGTTGGCGCGTTTCTTCGCTTCCTCGTTTCACCCTGACGCGCGTGCTGCCCAGCTCTCCTTCCGGCGCGTCAGTCGAGCTTCTGGGCTGGGCTGGAATTTGGAGTGGTCCCGGGACACTGTTCCAAGTCCTGGTCTTGGTTTTGTCACATATTTGAGACTGGAAATGGCTCCAAGTCTCATAATTATAGGACTAGATCCACCAAAAATTATGGGTTGGAGATGATGAGTTCTATAAAAATCCCAAAACTGATTTTGAACCCTAAAGGTTGGAGTTGCCCTAAGAGCTGGTTGTTGGGTCATTTAGCGAGTTAGTCAATTAAGCTACGTATTTTATAGCACGGCGAGCTCTACAAGTACATCAAACTCAACTACGATGAGTATTAGTTGCTAATAAATAACAAATACTAGTTGGTAACCATGGAGACTTGAAATTTTTTATTTACGTACAGAAGCAACTGATCATAATCCATAGAAGAAGACTTCGATCAACTATAAGTATTAGTTCATAACTTCATATTGGGATTCCCTCATTCCCTGTACATGACTGCTTTATATTACCAACTTATCATGCATGTGAAAAAAACTAAGTGAGAAATTACTGTCAACTAAAACAGCCATAATTGTCAAAGCATGGGATTCAGAAGTTGAACACTCACTTCTTTAATTCCGAAGAACTGACTAGTTTTGTCTTACAATATTTGGTGTCATTCACAAACTAAGTGCTACCTCATACTTTCCTGTATCTCCATGAATGCTACAAATCCACATGATCTAAAACAATAAGTTCTCAGATACAAAATGCAGTGCACTGGCTTTCACTATATATAGCATTGTAGATAAAGGTCGGAGGAGTTTTACAACTTACAAGAGCTGGTTGTTGAGTTGTGTAGCTAGTAGGTCGTGGTACGCATCTTATATATAACATGGCAACTTGGCAAGCTTTACAAGTAGATCCAAACTCAACTGGCATGAATATTAGTTGCTAATAAACAATAAATACTATAGTTTCCTGTTTATTTAAAAGAAATTTGTGCGCAACTGATCATAATCAATAAATAGTCAAATAACCGGCCATCTTGATAGTCTTTGCATCCGGATAAGACTATAAAGGCTTAAACTCCTTTAATATTATTAATTCCAACCGGATAAATCTAGAATTAACTACCTAAGAACAATCTCTATTACCGGATAAGTTTCAATTCATTGTTCCTAGATGCATAAAGCTTGGAGTTTAGATAATCATGCAAGCAAACCAATCCTAGATCTAGGTGATTTTAACTCACAATCTTCACATGCACATAGAGGATGCTATCATGCTATCAATGCTCAAGGTTAACTACTCCCTAAACATTTTTTCATGAGATGACAAACACAACACATTCAAATTAGTTTAAGTTTGAATAAATGCGTTCACTTCTTGAATTAGCATATGAAGATGAAAATCACAAATAATATCAAATGTAAATTAAAACAACAATTCATACAAGTTTGGCTAGAGTTTTCAACCCTAGCCCCAACAAAGTAACTACTCACTCATAGTCATACAAATTGGCATCAAATCTATAAAGTAAATCAAGGTAAATTAAAGAGTTAAGGAAATAATGAACTAGTTGAAGCTTGACAAATCAATGGCTAACTCCTTCTTTGTTTTCCTCATTCAATGCTCCTTGAATCCTCCTTGATGGTGGAATGGATAGATGATAAGCTTCTTTATGGTGATGATAAATGGAATGGTGATGAAGATATGATGCTCCTTTGGCCAATTTTGAGTGGTAGTGATGGAGTTATGGTGGTGAAAGATGGTAGTTGTGGTGATGATGATGGAGGAGATGGAGTAGATTGGGTATTGTGGGTTTGGATTTTGGGAGGTGGATATGGAGTTTTTATGAAGGAGATGAACAGAGAAAGAAGATATAATGGGGTGGAATGGTTGATGTTGAGAGTGAGAAGAGAATGTATTTATATAGGGAAGAAAAAGAAGAGTGAAATGATGAGTGAAATAAAAATAATGAAAGTGGAGTATGGAAGTGGTTTGTAAAATATGGAAAAGATGGAGTAATGATGAAATGAAAGCAAAGCATGAAGGTGCAGAAATATGGAAGTGATGATGATATATTAAAGATAATGGAGTAGAAAAATATCCAAGGAAAAAGAGAAAAGCATCTAGCTTTCTTCATGTGGGTGGGAATATGTTGAGCTGTTTTTTAGGTCACTTTCTGCCCCTTTATTCCTTCAATTATTTCTCCACCAAGACTTCATCATGGGCCTCCGATTTCTTCATATCAAATGTTCCTCTATGAGTGTAGATCATCTTATTAAAATTTCAGAGCTTTTGGAGTAGTAGTTGGGCCAGAAACGCTACTGGACTCCTTACAGGTCCAGTTTTCCAGTTTTGCTTATGCAGAAAATTAGACTGATTGTTTGAAGGCCTTCCACTTCTATTTGGCTCTTGAACTCTTCATAAAAAATGTTTCTTAGGATGTCTAGAATGGATCTGGAGAGTTTCAGCTCATTTGGAGTTCATTTGGTTAGGCGGCCGCTCCTTCTTCCTTGTCTAACTCACTTTCTCCTAGCCGGAGTAGGAAAATGTCTAGCTCACTTTCTCTTCTCCTTTATTTCCTAACATGATAAGAAAAATAAATAAATAAATAAATATATATATATATATATATATTTATTTATTTATTTTTCTTATCATATATATATATATATATATATATATTTATTTATTTATTTATTTTTCTTATCATGTTAGGAAATAAAGGAGAAGAGAAAGTGAGCTAGACATTTTCCTACTCCGGCTAGGAGAAAGTGAGTTAGACAAGGAAGAAGGAGCGGCCGCCTAACCAAATGAACTCCAAATGAGCTGAAACCCTAAATAAACACAAAGATTAAGTAAAGTAAAAGATTAGGAAAATAATGAAATTGGATTAGTCAACATTAAATTGGACTTTAGAACATGTAATTTTCATGTTTTAGGGCACAAATATGTATATGAATTATGATCCAACAAAAGTCATCTTGGTCTGCTTTCCGAGTGTGCAATACTTGCAAAATTCAAGATTGCAGCTCATTACACCTTCCAGCTCATCCCTCTTTTGTAATTCTTGCAACCCTCTCTGACTCATGTGCCTTAGCCGTCTATGCCAAAGCTCAGTCTTGTATTCCTCCGTACAAACTGCAGCTCCACCTACCACCGTAGAACCCGTAAGTTTATACATGTTATCTGGTTGTATCACACTCCTCATGTAGACCATTTCTCCCTTTCCTACCTTGAGCTGTCATTTTTCAAATTTAGACCAAAATCCAGCCCTATCCAAAGTGCTCAATGAAATCAGATTTCTGCTCGATTTTGAGAGATGTCTGACGTTTCCCAGCGTTCGGACAATTCCATCATGCATTTTGATCTTTACTATTTCGATTCCCATAATTCTACAAGGTGAATCATCTCCCATCAACACTTCCCCAGTGCTCCTCTCTTCATATGTGTCGTACCAATCTCTGTGTGCACACATATGATATGTGCAGGCTGTATCCAATGTTCAATATTTAAGCGTGTCGGAGTTGGTTATTACTGCGAGAAGTTCTTCATCGTCACTATAATTTCCAGTAAGACATTGGTTGACTTGGAGCTTTCTCCTAACATCTGCACCGTTTTCTCCTTCCATTGTTTGCAATTCCTTTTTCCAATGGTCGAGTGAACCACATTCGAAGCAACCATTCTTCTTTTCTTTGCCTTTTCCCTTGGATTTTGACTTGCCTCTTTCTTCAAATCCACCACCTCTATTTCTAGACCATCCTCTCTCCATGCCTCTAACATGAAGTCCCCGTGCTTGAGAACTTTCTTCTTCTTTATCCCTTTTGACATATGATTCCAGGTTCTCGCACACCCTAGAAAGTGTGATAGTATCTTTGAATATCATGGTTGTTTTGAAGTGCTTGAATGAAGGTGGAAGTGAATGTAGTAACATGACAGTTATGTCTTCGTCATCCATTTTTGCTTCAACCTTCTCCAAATTTGATATGCAATTCTGAAAATTGCATATGTGATCATTAAGATCATCCCCTTCTTCCATCTTGAGGCCAAAGAGATGTTCTTTCAAGAGTAGCTTGCTGCTAATAGTTTTACCCCTGTAGACGCTTTCAAGCTTCTCCCATGCTTCCTTTGCAGTCATATTCTCACCAATATGAAGCAGGACATTATCAGCAAGATGCAACTCAATGGAGCTCTTTGCATTCTTATTCTTCTTCGTATAATCTACTTCAGTCATTGTTGGAAGCTTATCTCCAATTGCCTCATCAACCTCTTGCTAAACCAAAACGTTCTTCATCTTCCTCTGCCAAAGCGTAAAGTTGTCATTGCCATTAAAGGGCTTAATTGACGGTTTCACATTTCCTGCTTTGACAGTGACTTTGCTTTTCACCATCGCAAAACACCTTGAGCCTAAGCTCTGATACCACTTATTATGTAAGCCCCCTTAGGATCTTTGTGTTTTACTAAAGCAAAATAAAAAAAAATAGATGAACTGAAAACAGAAACAAAACACAACAGTTTTATAGTGGTTCAGCCAAAACTTTAGCCTACGTCCACTTCGTGATCTCTCTTGAGAGATTCACTAGCATTATGAAGCATTTAGGTGCTTACAAGTACTTATTGCAGATCCCTCAAACCCCTCAGACTAGTTCTTATCTCTCTATCACCTTGACTCTAAGTTTTCTGCACTCTCTGTCTTGATTTCAGAAACCCACTGTAGCTCCTATATATAGGACATAGAAGCTGTTGATACAACATGGGATTAGGATTTCTAATCCTAATAGACTAAGCCTTTCTAAGCCTATATTACAAATCAAAATAGAACTCGAAAGACTAACTTTCCTAGAACTTATAGAAAAGCTGCGCACAAACCTCTTTCCTTTCTAGACTTGGATTTGACTTATGAATCCTACCTTTTCCAGATTGTATTAACGAGCCAAAAAACACAACAAGAGGAGGATGTGCACAGTGAATAGGGGCAACACATGATCTTTGAGGGTAAAAGTATCAAAAAAATTATGCACATGTGTATCTAACATATAGCAATGTGTAAATAAAATTTCCCAATATAAATTTAAAACTAGCTAAATTAAAGTAACCTGCTGGACATGTATATTAAAGTTGGCTCCTAAAATAGTTGTCTAACCACATTAGCTAAAATAAAAAGATCATTAATGGCATGAACTTGCTTTTACTTCTCTGAGCTGATTCTCATTAACTTACAGGCAAATTGTCCCTATACTATGTTCTAAGCAGGAGTTTGAAGAGTATACTCTGTCCTTGGAAGTTTGAAGAGTGGATATCTAAGTACTTCATTCTCTGTTTTTGCAAAGTACTTCATTCTCTACATAAAGATAAGGTATATTCTTATTTTATTTGCTATATTTTTATTCTGGTTTGGATAATTCTTATATGACCACATTTGTAATCAAAGAATGCTTATTTTGTACTTTCATTAGCTAAATCATTTTTTTTTTCAAATTTTCCTTTAATGATTATGGCAACAAACTCAAATAGCTTTCTCATTTTAACTATATATATTGAACATTCTCAAAATAAAATAAAATGAAATGAAATAATATTATATTGAATAACTTAGACAATTTATTGTCCTCATTGAATAACATTCTCAAAATAAAATAAAATGAAATGAAATATACGACTACCCAAGAATTACCAGGCCTGGGCCTTATCATCCCTAACTCTCGGAATGTTTAGGATTGATCATTTTGGTTAAAAATAGGCTAGGCCGAGCACCTGCACATAAGTCAATAAAGTGTGGGCTAGAGCCCGCCTTATTTCTATCTCACAAGCTTATTAATTACTTTATTAATAAAAAGGTGTCTTGACCCCAAATTCGGGCAAACATGAACTCACTTACTCTGGTAAAGAGATTGGTGTGCTATTTATTCCATTTAAAAGTAAAAAAACTATTTTGAACAAAATTATAAAATTACAAGCATGACACTCTCCAATAAAAATTTATTGGGTTTAGGGTGTTGGACTTCAGATTCCTGTCACTGGTCGCCTGACGTCAAAACTTTTATTTGGGTGCAAGAAACTTTTATTATGGGGGCAATAAACTTTTTATTGCGGGACAATTATAACTTTTATTAGGGGGCAATAAACTTTTATTGGGAGGTCAATAAACCTCTTAGTACTTTCAAAATCTCAAAGATCTTCATTTTTAACTGATTATTGACACTCAATAAATATAAAACTTCATAAAACTTTTATTGTGGGGCAATAATAGATTTTATTTGAGTTAAATACTGTTTACTCCCTGAACTTTAATCCAAAAAACACTTCAGTCCCTGTCCTTCTAATTTCACACGTTTACTCTCAATTTTGGACTAATAGGTCCATTCCGTTACTCTCCGTCCAAAAACTCCGTCAAATTGCTGACGTGGCAATCATTTAGCGTCAAAATGTCTATTTTACCCTCACTTATTCTTTATTTGTTTTTTCTATTTTCTCTTCTTCTTCCAGCTCTCTCTTTTTCTTCTGCTTATCGCCCCTAACCAAAGCCAAACCAGCCCACACTACTCACTCACACCTCTACCAAAACCCACCTAACCCCAAAGCACCAAAGTCCCGAGGAAGGTCGTCGTTGCAGGTTAGACCTTCGGAGCTTCTCCGATTCATTTTATTTCAGAGCTCTTTGATCAAGAAGATCGATATGGGTCTCAATCGATGTGGGAAATGGAGGAACCGGATCTCAGGGTCGAATCCTCGCGTCGTCTTTGCTCAGCCACCATCGAAAAATAGCCCCAAGCCCACCGGCCGATTAATCGCTAGAAAACACTTGTTGACCACCGAGAGGAAATAGCTCCACCTCCACCGCCTCCATCCCCACCTTCGACCACTCTGCCTCATCCTTTCTGACGCCGAGACCGCTGACCTCTCCTACAAAGACCCACCCGAATCAATTTCGAAGCTAAAAAAGAAGAAGAATTGAATCACCAGGGGCTCTATGTCGCTGAAGCTTCTGATGAGCATATGAACCATTTCATGGGCCTCCGAATTCTCGGTCTTCCGCTTGCCGGGTTTTCTTCTGAAGCAGGTCGATGTCGAGGCAGAAGAAGACTACTGTGGAGGTTTTGGTAAATGAATTTAAGAAGATTTGGGCAAGGAGCTGCTTGGCCTGGGATTGGGATTTGATGGTACTGGGGTTTTTGAAGAAGATTTTGAGCAACGTTTGGATGGAGCTCATGGGTTGTTGATGGAATCGTTTTGGTTTTCTTTTCTTTTTGTCTAATCGATCTGGGTTTGGGAGAAGAACTGTTTCAGTTTTTCTTTTTCTTTTTTATTTGGATTCGGTTCAAGAACATGATAATTTTCTAGGTTTTGATTTTCTGATTTTGTGTATGAAAAATTTAGCTGATTGTGTGTCCAGAAATAGAAGGACCAAATGATGTGAGAGTGTGAGTTGAGATCAGGAAATGTGCGTGGGAGGTGGTTGTTGGGAGAGAGAAGAGGTTGGGGGTTTTAGAGAGATGGGAAGCAATAAATAAAAAAGAGAAAATTAAAAAAATTAAAAAAAGAAGAAAAAATTAGGGAAAAAAAAATGAAGTGAGGGTATAACAGACATTTCAGCATGGGAGAGATTGCCACGTCATCAGCTTAATGAAGATTTTAGATGGAGAGTAACAGAATGGACCTATTGGTTCAAAATTGAGAGTATGAGGAGTAAACATGTGAAATTAGAAGGACAGGGACTGAAATATTTTTTGAGTAAAAGTTTAGGGAGTAAACAGTATTTAACCTATTTTATTTTATTGGCGGTCAATAAATCTCTTAAAACTTTTAAGAGATCTCCGACGACCTTCACGTGGACCTCCGGTGACCCCCAGCGGGATTTTGGCCAAGTCCGGTGAGATTCTTGCAAAGTCCAGCGACCAGAAACCAAGCATGACTCATGTTTTATTTCTACCTAATAAATCATTTATTGGTGTGCAATAATAAGTTTATTCCCACAGTAAAATTTTATTGCCTCCTAATAAAACCTCCGGCGAGGTTCTAGCAAAGTCCAATGACTGGTAACGGGACTCAAACAACCTGTGACTGGATACCGGTGACCGGCAAAGTTTTTGATGACTTTCATCTCTTCTATTCTCTCTATATGACAAAGGGAGAGAGGGAAAAATTGTCCCAAAAAAACACAATAAAAAAAAACTTAGGACTAGTTTGGGATTGCTGTGACTTAAAAAAAAAAAAAATTGTTTTTGTTGTGTTGTAAGAATAATTATATTAGTTGTGAATTAAAACAGTTTCGTGTTTGGTAAACAATACTTTTAAAATTGCTGTCAGTACATGAAACAACTTTATAGCATGTTTTGATCCACAACAGCTTCTAAAAGTAACATTTGAGTTGCTTCTAAAATCTACTGCCAGTGATCTATGCTTTTCAATTAAAGCTGCTTTTTATTTATTTATCAAACACAATAAAATCAAAATTTTTGAACAAAAGCATATTTTTTTTATTTTTTAAAGCGAAGCAATCTCAAACAGCACATAGTTGGGTAAGTGGGCTATGTGATCAAATGTTGGGGTAAACGGAGTTAAATTAGTTGAAATTTAAGTAAATAGACATTTTCTCTAATTTGAGTCATACCTAGGTGGCTAGGTTCTTTTTAATTGAATGTCATTTGAATTAAAGAATATATTTGGTTTTACAAATCAATTTATTCGTAAATGTGTTATAAAAGTTTGGGCAATACCGATATGACCATAGGATTCTTTACAAGAATAATTCAAATAGAGTATATAAGCAAGAGACTTATCATCATAAAAGATCTCAAATCATTTTAAATCTTTGTGAAGTCAATCTCAAATTTTAAATTTATTTACGAAGTGAACGTACTAGACCCCCTTAGAAAGTAACTAGAAGGTCGATAAGAGAGGAAGAATATGACATTCAAAGGAAGCACGGTTTAGGTATGTGTGTTGTGTAAATGGGGATTAAAAGTAGCCATCCTTATCAATAAAAAAAATAAATAAATAAAAGTCACTTATTTTCATAAATAGAAAAGTTGTGGGTTTTTGAATTTTTTTTTGTTTTGTTTTAAGTGTGGTCTAAGGACTTTTACCTTTCTTATTAATTTTAGGGGCATTTCATTTTACACCCAAATTTCATTACACCTACTAGATTAAGTCCACCCATGATTTTTTCCTAATATACACCAAAATCTGTTGATTAGGTTGATTACATAAATAAATTCTAATTAATTAACATAGAAAATAAAACATATTTTTGTCAGAAATTACTGAATATGCCACAAGCTCTAAATTAAATAAATACATGCACTTGATGAACTAGACCCTTGATTGAAGCTCTCGTAATCAATACTTAATTCGAGGTTTATATATGATTTCTCTATTTTGTGGTTTGGTTTTTTGTATATAAAAGGTATGTTATCTGTTTCATATAAACACTTGAATGGAAAGCAGACATAGGTTAATAACATATTATACAGTTGTTCTATTTGTAATGTATATATGTTATTTCCAATTACAATCTAAAAGTTTTATCTAAAAAAGGTACCTGATCATTAGAATACTTTTTTTTTCTAGATAATTTGATTTCATGTATGTATCTAACATATAGGAGGTTTACTTTTTATTTCTATATATTCGATTACAACCTAAATGTTGATAGTTTTTGTATAACATCTCTGTATTAGAATTTATTTTTATTTTTTTGTATCATACCTCTTTGTTAGGTTTTCTATTATATTATACCTATGATTGTATAAACAAAAGTATTATACCTACAATTGTGGTATACATCATTGCGTATTGATCTCTATTAAGCTTGAACATTTCTTTTATTTAAGCCCTATCGACACATACATATTTAGTAGGTACATTAGACATGTATTACTTGAGAGAATGTAAAAGGGCAAATTAGACATATATGAAAATAAGAAAAAATATTGATTATAGGCATACACTCTATATGGAAGGTCTATTAATGTGACTTGGGTGTAAATTAAAAGAAAAGTATGCATGGGTTTTTTCTAATAGAAGGTTGATTTTTTGGGTTTATATCTAATTTTCTCTTAATTTTATTTGATTTTTCTTTCTATTCAGTAACAATCATGGCGTTTCTTATTGATATTGGTACCGGAATTGTTGGAAAACTTTTGGACTTAACGGTTGCGCCAGTTGGACGCCAAATAGGTTATCTAATCTACTATAATCGGAACGTCGAAAAACTAAAGGATCAACTGGATGAGTTGGTTGCTGTGAGTCATAGTGTAGAGCGCAAGATTGGTGAGGAAAAGAGAAACATAAGAGAAGTTGAAGCCCATGTCAACAAATGGCTGACAGATGTCCAAAAGATCACAAGAGCGGCAAACGAGATCTTGAATGAAGAAAGTAAAGAAAAGATGAAGTGTCTTTGTGGATTTTGTCCTGATTTAGTGCTTCGTCATCAGCTAAGTCGGAAATCAACAAAATTGGTTCCCGACATTACTGAACTTTATGGGAAAAAGGATTTTGGTACTTTGGCACATGCTATCACCCCACAAGATGTACCTACTAAAGATTATGAAGCCTTCGGTTCAAGGACTTCAGTTGTGAACCAAATAATGGATGTACTGAGAAATAGTCATGATATTGACAAGATAGGAGTATACGGGTTTGGTGGTGTGGGAAAGACTACACTCGTCAAAGAAGTTTCTCGGCAAGCTACTGCAGACAAGGAATTATTTGATGATGTGGTTATGATATTGGATGTAAAACAAAATCCAAGCATCCAAAGAATTCAAAAAGAAATTGCTGAGAAGTTAGATCTTGACATTCTTGAAAATGAGACTACTGCTGGAAGTGCACGTCGTCTATTTAGCCGAATAAAAGACCAAAAGACTCTTGTAATATTAGATGATGTGTGGGAAAAAATTGATTTGGAGGCTGTGGGACTTTCTGGTGTGGCGACTTGCAAAGTATTGCTGACATCAAGAATGCGAGAAGTATTATCCCGTGAGATGCATACACAAAAAGAGTTTTCGCTTGATCTTTTAGGGGAAGAAGAAACTTGGAATTTGTTTGAGAAGAAAGCAGGTGATGTTATTAAAGAACCTGCCATAAAAACTGTAGCAACCAAAGTAGCCAAAAGATGTGGAGGTTTGCCAGTTTTAGTTGTCACTGTTGCAAGTGCCTTGAAAAATAGAAGAACATTACATGCATGGAAAGATGCATTGAGACGTTTGAAAATGTTTGACAAAGAAGAACTCACAGAAAAGACATACTTGGCTTTGGAGTGGAGTTATAGTCAATTAAATGATTATGAGCTTAAGCCATTGTTCTTGCTTTGTGGATTTTATCCTCATTCTCCGCAAACTATCCATATCCTTGACCTGTTCAAATATGGCATTGGTTTGGGTTTGTTTAAAAACCTCAATACAATGGGAGAAGCGTGGGATGCATTCAACTCACTGCTTGAGAAACTTAAGGATTCTTGTCTACTGCTTGATCATGAACATAGTGGGTTTGCCAAGATGCATGATCTTGTGTATGATGTTGCTAAACGTATCTCATCGAAGGAACAACATGTGTTGCAAGTAAGTGATGGAGATGAGTTTAAAGAATGGCCAGATAATAAGGATTTCTGTGAAAAGTGCACTATGCTCTCCCTCAAAATGTCCAGTATCCCCAAGCTTCCTGAAGTTTTGCAATGCACAGAACTAAAGATGTTTGTTCTTACACCTAATGTTGAGGATTACTCTTTAGAAATCCCATGCAATTTTTTTAAAGAAACGACAAAACTCCAAGTGTTGGATTTATCTAGTTTGAGTATCTCGTCATTACCTCCATCTCTTCAGTTCCTAAATAGTCTGAAGACATTGTGTTTAGATCGATGCATCTTGGGAGATATATCCCTAATTGGCCAACTACAAAACTTGGAAGTGCTTAGCTTTTTACGTTCCAAGTTTAAAGAGTTGCCCAAAGAAATAGGTCAATTGACTTGTCTACGATCATTGGATTTGACTGGTTGCTCTCAACTGGAACTAATTTCACCTAGTGTTATATCAAGTTTGACAAGACTAGAAGAACTGAGGATGGGAAATAGCTTTAACCGATGGGAGGATGAAGGAGCCATCAGTATTGAGAAAAATAATGCAAGCCTTTCAGAGCTCAAGCACTTATCTAAGCTAAGCGTCTTGCATATACATATCTTGGATGCTAACATTCTTCCAACAGATTTGTTCTCCAATGCATTGGAAAGGTACCAGATATATATTGGTGCTGCATGGAACTGGGATGATGCGGATGCAAACCCTAAACACACTGAAAATCAAGCTCACTACTAGCAATGATTTGTACCAATCTGGTTTAAATATGTTGTTAAAGAGAACTGACGAGTTACACTTAAATGGGATGGAGGCTGATAATAATACTGCCTATCAATTAGATGGTGAAGGATTTCAGCAACTGAAACATCTCCATGTCCGCAATGCTGAGTTTAGACATATCATTAATGGGAAGGTATGTACGCTCTTTAGTTTCAGCTTTGACGGGTTTATCTGTTCTCTTTTTTTTCTTGGTCCAATTGATTTTATCTTTCATTAGTATAGACATCTTCTTATGAAGATTTATTTAGTCAATTTCTTTCTTTTTGTAAATCATTGTTAGTTGTTACTTGTTACACTACAAATATTTCAATCCTGGAGAAAGACACAATTTTTTTTCTTCCTCACTCCATTTTCATTCTTTGAGTTTCAAAAGTTTCTGTTTGATTAATCAAAAAGACATATATTGAGAACTTTTCACGAATACAAATTTGTGCAACTTAAGGTGGTACAATACGCACTCTCTTGAGCACATCTATCCCAACATTTTTTATAGACTATAATGGTGTTGCTGCATTTTATGGGTATATGAATTAAAGTGAATATTAATACATTATCGACCCACAATTATAGGCAGTGAAGTTATTGGTGTACATTTGGAATTATAACTTATTTTGTTCATAATCATAATTGAATTTGTGCTATAGGGCGTTTTTCCCAACTTAAAAAGATTGGTGGTGAGTGACCTAGATGGTTCGAGATTCTTATTATCATCTTCCATGGCTAGAAGTCTTGTACAACTCACACATCTTCAGATATCTGGATGTCAAACCATGGAAGAGATAGTAGCAACAAACGAATCTGATGAAAAGCATATGAAGGAAATGTTTTCAAAGCTACAACATCTGGAGCTAAAAGATCTTCCAATCCTCACCAGATTCTGCTCAAAAAGTTATATTTCATTTCCATCCTTGGAGATTTTGCAACTAGAGAACTACAATGATGTTGAAGAAAGGAACCGAAGAGAAAACCTTGGGAATGCTTTGTTTGACGAAAAGGTGATCGAATCGTTTGTCTTGTTTATGTTTATTTCATCATTTATATCTAATATGTTCACTTGAGTGAAAACACGTATCTTGCTCATAGTAAATGAAAATTTATCTAAACAAATCTATTAATAAGATGAATGGTATTTATACAGGTAGTATTTCCAAACTTGAAGAGATTGTTCATCAATGGGTTGACCAAGTTAGTGACAATATGGCACAACCAACTTTCTCTAGAGAGTTTCAAAAATCTAGAGACAGTAGACATCCGCTCGTGTCAGAGTTTGAAAAATGTTTTACCATCCTCAATGGTCAGATGTCTACTGCAGTTAATGCATCTGAACGTGGTCAAATGCGGAGTGGAGGAAATCCTTGCAAATGAAGATGGACTACAAACAAAACATGAGTTTGTGTTCTCAAAAGTAAACTCTCTCAAATTTGAGGATTTGCCCCATCTAAGGTGTTTTTATCCCGGAATGCATGCTTCCAGGTGGCCGTCACTTGAAGCTTTGAGGGTACTTAGTTGTTGTAAAGTAGGATTTTTGGCCCAAGAAAGTTCAAGCTTTGAGAGAAACTGTGAGTCAATGAATCCTACTCCAACTAACCAAGCTCTCTTTCTAATTAAGAAGGTAAACTCATCTTTATTTGGCACTACATTACATGCACCCATTTGTTTCTCTCTCTTTTTTAAGCTGTTAAAAGATTTTTAATTTTTAATCACTTTTTACTCTTTTGTCTCTTCCAATGAAATGGTTTTACTTCAATAGCACTCGTTGGGTTTAATTTCATATGAATTTCTGGATATATATATATATATAGAGAGAGAGAGAGAGAGAGAGAGAGAGAGAGAGACCCTTCCACTAAGGGATCCCATTTTTGGTATTTTTTATGGATAGGGCATTAGACCAACTTTTCGATCATATTTTAGCATCTCAACCGTTCAGTTTTTAGGTCCTCATGTGTAGATCACCTCTGCAAATTTTCAGTCAAATCAGTGATCGTTAAGGTATCAAACTAGATTAAATCAATGAACGAACCGAATCTGTCCAACCTGAACCGTTCATACATATAATTGTAAATCGCAGTTTTGAATGCCTTAACGATAATCATTTTGGCTGAAAATTTGCAGAGGTGATCTACACATTAGGACCTAAAAACTGAACGGTTGAGATGTCAAAATATGATCGAAAAGTTGGTCTAATGCCCTATCCCAAAAAAAGGATCCCTCACTAGAAGAGCTCTATATATATATATATAGCGTTTTCGTTGGCAGTGACTTTGTTAAGAAGTACATTTTATATCTCTTTGCCAAATGTTGGTCTTCCTCCTTGTAAGTGAGAGGTCGTGAGTTCAACTCACAATAGACTAGTTGCTATATATGAATTGTTGATTTGATCAAAAAAAAAAAAAATTGATCGTCCTCCATCAAAGGAAATAGAAACAACACTAGACCTTTTTTCCCTTCGTTTTTTGGGTAGATCACGTACTAGACAGTTGATGATGCTAGAGTAGACACCAATAGTTAGTTGATAACTGAAGCAGCTAAAATCATTTTCCAAGTTTTTCTTGAAATGAAAGTAGGTAGTTGTATTGTATGATGGTATGCCCCCAACACCCGTCTGAGGTTTGTCGTATTTTTCTTCTATAATTTTTAGTATTTAAGAGAACATATATTGTCAACTAAAACTGAAAGTTTTGACAAAACATGAACTTTCAATTTTAAGATTTTGAAAATCAATTGTATCATGAACAACAATCATGAAACAATAAGTAATTAAAAACAACTCACTGACACACTTTATTTCATTTTTTACTTTGACGTGTATGAGAGATTTAAGGCCATGTTTGGTTGACTGGAAAGGAAAGGAATCACTTTCCTTTCCTTTGGGAAAGTGTTTCCGGAGGGGGGGGGGGGGGGGAACCAAATTCCTCCACTTTTTCCAAAGCAAGTGTTTCCCTTCCTTGGCTGTCCCCAAACGCAGGAAAGGAAAGTATTTCCTTTCCCAACACCCACTTTCCGGGAAACAAACATGGCCTAATAGAATTTTTTGTCTCATAACACAAAAAAGAATGTATAGTCAAGACTAGTATTATATTTAATGAGATCATGCTTATTTATCATTTTGACATCTGTGTTCAGACAGTACTCTGCTGTTTAACATTCACTAACACATTCAAAACACTTCAGGATTCATTCCCCAACTTGAAACTAGTCAACATGCGGGACATGGAGATTTGGGATGGTCCATTCCCAGTGAAGTTCTTTAGCAAACTAGAATTTCTTCAAGTCGGTAATCAACACTCCAAGTTAGCTGTGCTTGAGAAATTCCTTGATCTCGAAAAACCCAGTGTAACGAGTTTTGCTCCTTCCAATGAAATAGCTACCCATGACAAAGGCAGTGGTGGGGATATAAATGTAGTTGGGACCCTCCCGCATTTAAGTAAGTTGTGGCTTTATGGCATGTCGAAGCTGATGCATCTAGGGGAAGATCACACCCAATCACCAGGCCAAAATTTTCCAAACCTGAAAGTTCTGGGAATGAAGAGCTGTGATAGCTTAAAGAATCTAAGATCACCAGCGATATCCTTCAAGAATCTGACAAATTTGCAAGTACTTAATTGTCGGGGATTGGAATACTTGATAAATTACTCCACAGCTAAAAGTTTCATGCAACTCACACACCTGAGAGTTGAGGACTGTGCAAGATTGGTAGAAATAGTGGGAAAAACAAAAGATGATCATGATTCAGGAAATGAGATTGCATTCAGCCGGTTGAAAAATCTGAAACTTTCTAAACTACCAAGATTGCAAGGCTTTTGCTCTGGAAATTGCATTATCAAATTCCCATCTGTGGAAACTTTAGTCATGAGCAAACGCCTCAAATGGAAGATTTTTCAAAATGATGAACGTGTTTCATCACTGCAGATAACAGACGAAAATGTTGACACAGACGTTGATGCTGATGATGGCAAAACGGTAAGTTTTTATTCATGACAATTATAGACCAAACATCTTTTATTCAGGTTTCCAATACCTTGAACGTATGTCCACCATATAGAGACGATCAACATGCCACATTTTCCATATTAGTTCTACCTATATACGTGCACGTTGTCAAATAAATTTAGCAACTTAATTTCATTTTTGTTTCTGGTCTGACTTGGTTCTTTTCTAATGCATTTCAAATGTTTTTATGAATGATGTAACGGTACAGGTAACAAAGGAAAAGGTCGACATAGATACTGGTGCTGGTAGTGAACAAATTGATGAAACTACACAGATAACAAACAAAAACGAAGACGCAAACGTTGATGGATCGGTAACTTTTCATTCACCAAACATCTTTTCTATTTTCAATCTCTTAGGTCTCCATTATACATAGACAATAATAAATATTATCACAATGGACTATAATCCATTTTTTAGTTTTTTTTACTTGTATACATAATACACTCGTGTCAGATAACTAGAACTATAAATTTTGAAGTTGCCGTATTGTTTTCATAAAAAAATAATAATAATAATAAACAAAAATAAACAATAAAAAATTCCCATGTTGTTCAGTTTTCAACTTCTCAGATTCAAATGTTCTTTTCAGATATATGTCTATTTGATATCTTGACCACATTTCACACCTGGAAGTAGTATATGTATATCCTGTGGCACACAATAAACACTTTCCTCTATTATGTCTAATAACACTGCTTGCTGCTACTTTGAAATTGATTGTAACATGATTTTGATGCCTAATCATTGCCTGACCTCTCAGGAACATGTTCAGCCCCTTGAGACCACTGCGACTGATCAGGGGGTCATAGCACCAGTGGAAGAAAATCTGGCCATCATACCAGTAGGTGAAGCCACAACTCCTGTGTTCCCAGTCATCGAGTCTGCTCCTGTCGCCGAAGTACCTCATACTGAAGAAGTTGGGGAACAAGCATTCTCAGGCCAGAACCTAGAGCCTCTAGCTGAAGAAGCAAAGCCTGATGTTCATCAAACTCCCAATGCACGAGAGCAGCCTGTTGAGGAACAAAGTGATCCCTTGGAGCCTTCAGCTGCTGCTACAGGAACTCCAACACCTACCATTCCTGCACTGCCTCCTCCAAGTTCTCCGAAGTCATCTGGGATGAAACGATCCTTGAGAGAGAAACTTCAAGCTCTGTCTGCCAAAAAGGCCTGTAGCAGTTCCAGCTTGCCCGAGGAGGAGAAGGCCAAGCTCAAAGCTCTTATTGCTACTGCAGACTTGAAAGACCCCCACACCAGACAACAGCTCTTGGCAATGCTGCCCACTCTCCAACTGTCTACTACCAAATGGATTGCTGATCTCGCTGTTCAAGAGCTATCGAAGTTACCACTGGTTCTGGACAAGGAGGAATCATTATGCCAAGAATTGGCTGCTCTTAAAGCTCAGGGCTCCGAGCTTGATGTAAGGAGTCACATACTCCTCTGTGAAGGTTCCTTAGCTGAAGAAAGCATCCAGAAAGTTCAGAAGCAGAAGATGGTGCTTCTGGCTCTGGAAGAGCAAATCAAGAAGCTTGAGGTGCGAGCATCTTCAATCCGGGCTGAGATCACCCTTGGCGAAAAGAGGTATTCTGGTTTTGAAGCGTCCTTGGATCAGCTAGTTGAGGAACAGAAACTCAACCAACTCTCTGTGGATTCAACAAGCCAAGAGTTGCTTAGGACTCAAGCTGAGAGTGACAGCTTATGTATTTCCATCGTCACTTATCTCCGCCAGCTATTGTAGGCCTCAGTTTTGCATTTGGGTGTATGTATTTAGTAGGATAGAATTATACCTCATGTATTGTGGAGGATCACTATGACCACTTCTAAACTGTAAAAGACGAGCATCTCCATCACTTGTGTCAAAAATCCACATCTAAAGATGAATAAAGAGTCAAATCTTAATCAATTAAACATTGGCATTTCAATTAGTTATCCAATACTTTTTTATTTTTTGAGAAGTAAAAATGCCATCAATATTATTACATACCGGTTGAAATAACATGAGAAATAATAACAAATCAGAAAAAACCTCTAGCAAGAAATAATAACGACGAGAGAGCCGAATAACTATGATCTAAAGTAAAAAAAAAGATTAATGTTGAAGAAGTAATTAATTCTGCAAAAAAAATAGGGTCATGTTGGACAGAGGAAAAAAACAATCTTCAAAAGGAATAAACAAAAACTTATAATTTCATAATTACTTTTGTAATCCTAAGTTCAATTAACATGCCTATGCTTGTAGAACTACTATCAGCAGATATAGATATGCTAAGGCAGGAGAAACAGTATATCGTTCCCAATCATTGTTGGTTCATGGAGTAGATAGGCTCAAGTTGTCATGGTACTCATAGAAAGGCTTCTTTGCTTGATGAAGAACGAAAAGCTCAATAAACAACTTATAACGACTGATTTACAATCACCAACTTATCTCCTATGGTCCTACCTACAGAGTTTGACAACCTAATTGTGTACAAAAGAAAAAAGTAATGTAACGAAAATTGCGAACCTTCAGAAATGAAAGCAAACAGAGTTCGCATAACCACACAACTTGATCCAAACACCCTGAAAACACAGCAAAATGCAGTGAAGTTTTTATCTAACAATACAAAAAAGTATTCTTCTTTGTCATAAAGCGTAGAAATTTAGAAATTCGAAAACCAAAACAAGAGAAAGGAACTCACCAACGAGGACGGGAGAGCTTTCATTGCGCACTGCAACTATGGAGAGTATAAGAGTAATAGTCATCATCCAAAATTGAAAATTTACAGTAAGGAGTAAAAACCCTGTGAAAATTACATTGTAAATTTGGAAGGCTCTGCCGACGCTGACAGTGACGAAGGCTTCCGTGCCGAGGCGCTGAACGGAGAAGGGGACGGAGGTGGTTGTGTAGCCGATCGCTATGAAGGGTTCGAAGATTCCCATATTCTCTTTGGTTCTTGGTATTGCTTTGGGTTCTTCGGAAGGTTTTGGGAGGATGAATCGAGGAGACGCCGAGGGAGAAACAGAGAGGGGTTTATGGTTTAGAGAAGAGGCGTCATGATTATTGACTGATAAGACTGAGCGCTTTCGGAGCCCCAAGCTCCGAACCCATTCATTGCTCAGGCGTACGTAGTCATAAGCCCAAACGAAACAAAACGAAACAAAGGCCTAAAGGCCCAAATCCCTGCAATAAGCAAAAAAAAACTCTCAGATGAGCTGTTGGTTATTTAGAATATTTGACACCAAATGAGCATTTACTAAATTTTTTTACAGAGAACATGTCAATGTATTAATAATTTAACAAGATTACATAATAAGCAATTGGGCTTTGAAAGAATGCCATAGCTCCTATATTGGCATTTAGACTTCTACTTGTTTTTAAATATTTTAAAACCCTATCTATCTTACCCTTCTTACAAACTAGGGGTGGGTTCGGTTCCGATCGGTTCGGTTTTAGGCCGAAACCGAAAACCGAACTGATTTAGACTTTCGGTTCGGTTTTGCATTTTTCAGAAGTTGGAACCGAAAACCGAACCGATCGGTTCAGTTCGGTTTTTTTCGTAGTCACTTGTATGTTTTCTTGGTTGACCAATGGCGTGACGACCGCGAAACGTGCTTATTTTTTTACATCACGTTTGTAAATATTTCATCTATGGATGTGCGTTGACATAAGATAAAAATTTCAATTTTAATTACCAATACATTGGCCTATACCAATTTGCCTCCTAAAGTTGTATGACTTATATATTGTATTTAGATTGTTAAAGTTCATTCTAAAGCAACCATGAAGTGAAAAATGAATTTGGAGAAACCAACCGCTCGTTGGAGAGATTGTAATGTTTTATGGTGGTTGTAAAAAATCCAGCCAATTTGGTTCTCGTTTCGAATTCGATCAACTAGGTCAAACTTAATTACTGTTATAAACCTATATTTATATATCAAACACTCCAAAGAGAAACCTCTATAAATTCAAAGAAAATGAAAAAAAGGGACCGTTGGATGCGATTATTACAATAAATTATGCGTGTGGTAAAAAATTTAGCAAATTTCACAATAATTTTGAACCCGATCGGATTGGTCAACTGTAGTTATGATATCATTGATATGTAGAATATATATGCACATATTCTATATAGAAGTATGAGAAATTCCACACACACACAGAGAGATATATATATATATATATACACACACACACACACAAACACAGACACATAAATAAACTTTATAAAGTCCATCAACATATAAAATGGTAAAAAAAAAAAAAAAACTAAAGTTTCATGTTCGGTTCGGTTCGGTTTTAACGGAGCTGAAACCGAAAACCGAACCGAACATAATCGGTGCGGTTCGGTTTTTTTGTTTCGGTTCGGTGTTGTTCGGCTTCGGTGCGGTTTTTTTTTTCGGTTTTCGGTTTCGCGAGCCCACCCTTAACTTCAATTCCTCTTAACCCTGAAACAACTGATGCCCTTGCCTTATGGCATGGGTTGGTGTACTGTAGGACGTATGAATTTGGAAGTAAGAAAAATTGAGGTGAAGTGCGATATACTTAATTGGTTGGTTTCTCATAGTTGAGATCTTAGCAACCTTGGAGGAGTGTTAGACGCGGTTAGATTGTTAATGAGTGAGTTTGACTTAATCTCTTGGAAGCATGTGAAGAAACACTTCAATCTAGTGGATCACAGGTTTGCTGGATTTGAATTCTCATGCATTAGCACAAGCTATGCACTGTAAGGAGCAAGGTCCTCTGTGGCTCCATGATTTAGTTGATGGTAACTAGTTTGGTTGAGATATGGGGGTTCTCGTTTGAGAACAGATTATCCCCATTTTGAAGTACTCTCTTTGAGTTAATAAATTACCTTTTCAATTAAAAACAAAAAGTAGTCATTATATTTAATTAATTAGTTATGTATTTACTTTTTCTTACAAATTTGGATTTTAGAAAATTAGTGTATTTATTAGTCATTTTGCACTTAGGTAATATAGTCTTTTAATAATTCAAATGTTTGTAGAGTAAACTAAGAAAATGGTACGGTGGCAATAGCCGCACTCAACACTTTTTTCCTATATTTATTGTTCATCTCAAAATCCCATAATTTATTCAACATGGTTTAAGAATCTTTCAATTTCCGCATTAGTACAAGAAATATTACACTTACATTTTCTTAAAGTAATATGTTTTGAATGATGTGTTATTCTTTTCTTTTTTTTAGCAAAAGATTGTGTTATTTCTAGAGGATGACTGAAAATGAGTTTAATTTATTAGTTAATAAATTTTTTTCTTTCTAAGTGAGCTTTTTGGCTAGGCACCTGGTCATAATCTATTAAACCATAATCAATAAAAAATTCGAGAGAAATTTTTATAAGAGCCACCCGGTCATAATCTATTAAACCAAGAATTCAGAATTGTTATTAAGGAAGTAACAAATCATAATCTATATATAAAAAAAAAAAATTAAAACTTCAATTGGGATCCTCTCTACATGACTGCTTTATTTACTTATTATGTAAAAATAAAAATAAATAAGAACTTGACGTCCACAACATATATATGTGGAAAAAGCGAAACCCTGCCCCTTCTAGGGTGTACTTACATAGCCATTTTGCAACCATAATTAGCTACCATGAGCCACGCTCACGCTACTACAAGCGGCACCAAATACCGCCAAAGGGGTGACCTATGGAACCACCGCCAGCCAGGCTACCGCCCGGGCCCCGGCTCACCCCCAGATCACAGCTGATGCGCCGCCACGCGCCGCGCCAAAACAGCATCAGAAGCTCCAGAAACTGGGAACTGATGCACAGCAGTCCCATAGCGAAAAACAGGAAGAAAACCATGCCCATGCTACACTAAGCGGTACTGAATATAGCCAAAGGGGTGACCTACGGAACCACCGCCAGCCAGGCTACCGCCCGAGCCCGGCTCACCCCCAGATCATTGCTGATGCGCCGCCACACGCCGAGCCAAAACAGCATCAGAAGCTCCAGAAGCTTGGAACTGATGCATATCAGTCCCACATCGAAAGCATGGAGAAGATCAGTCCTCTGCTCACCTATAAAAGGTCCTCTCCTCTCTCCTCATTAATTACACATTTTTACTACCTATCCACTGTTATTATATCAATTGACTGACTTAGGCATCGGAGAAGAGAAGACCGCCCAACGCGGTCTCCCTTTGACGTCCTTTGCATTTTACTTGACAGACAGCGAAGATAACCAAAGTAACAGAAGTAGCGGTCCGCCCTTCGGATCCGCATTATCCTCAAGTTCAGCTACCGCTGAACTTTGAAGCATTAACATTGGCTCCGTCTATGGGAAACCTTTGAACAAAAGGTCATTCCACTACGACCATGACTAGCGGTAGCGGGGGAAACGCTGAGGAACAGGCGGAACAATCTGCCAACCCCCAACCCCAACCCACAAACCCTGCGACTGATATTACCCCAGCAGTTACTGTCAACCGTGCACTATTCAACACCCCCGTCAACCCCAACGCGGAACACCAGGAGCCACCACAGGTGCCGCCAACACAAACCGCAGAGGAAGATCAGCCAGGCGGCAGCCGACCTCCGGTGCAAGACCTCGCCGCTGTGTATGAGCTCGCATTGGCGGACCTCCACAAGGCAAATAGAGACCGCGAACGCAAGGAGAAGGCCGAGGCCCAAAAGCAAGTGGCCACGCTAATGTCAAAGTTTGACGAATTAAAAAGGGCGCTGGAGGCAAACGCCAACCCTGCACGGCGCGAACAATCGCGGAGCACTACGCGTAGTCGACCCAACCCAGGCGGATTAGTACCAATACCAGTCATACAGATGCAGGTACCGCCAAACCCACCAGAACTATTGGGAATGAGTCCACCGCCGATGTCCCGCCTCATGGTAGAGCAGGAGGCGGAGTCACAGCCGCAAGGTAGCCGCTCCGTAACCAGAGCAAGAACTGAGGGCCACCAACGTGCCCCTAGGCGGGAGTTGATCCAGTGGAACCTTCAGGCAGGACCCACCGGAGATGCAACCGCTCTAATTTTGGAAAGGATGCAACAGTTGGAACAAAGGCTAGCCCGGGCGGAGGCAGGTGCCCCAGCGCCAATCCCAAATCCGCTTTTCGCATCCAGACCCGGGCCATTCACCTCCAGAATTTTGCAGGCCATCCGAGCAGCATATGCAAAAACGCCAAAGATGCCACAATACAGCGGCATGTCAGATCCCTTCGTTCACATGTGCACATTCAAAAAGGTCACCAACAACAAGGGATTTGACGACGCTACACTTTGCCACTTGTTCAGCGAGACGTTAGATAGCAAGGCAATGAGCTAGTTCTTTGAATGCCCTCCAGGATCCATCATTCATTCCAAGCATTATCAAACGCTTTCCTCTCTCGTTTCATCTTGATGGCCGCTGGACACCACACCACAACTCAGCTGTTCAATGTCATACAGGGAATAGAGGAAACATTAAAGGCCTTCTTCACCAGGTGGCGAGCGGCGGCATCTCAATGCCGGGATCTGGATAAGACAATGGCACTGGTGGCATTCAAAAAGGGTCCATTTCTATATCACCTCAACTACAATCATCCAAGTGCAGCATATGACCACGTCATGAGTGAGGCTGTCATCCACGCACAGGCGGAGTTCATCACATATGGGGAAACACCACCACCACCACCAACACCGCCAAAGTCCATTCAACCTTCTACCAGCCATCAGGAGACCACTACCAAAACCCTTGCTACGTCGCCAACAGATAAGAAGAGGGAATGTCAACATAGCAATCATCACAGTAAGCGGCAGAAGGACCAAAACTATTACAAGGGAAATCGCTCGTCCCAAGGAGACAACCGAGACAAGCGGACGGATTCTTCTCAGCGGTACGCAGTATTCACAGTCCTCACCGCATCATATGAGGACATATATGACCAATGCAAGGACCAGATCCCGCCGCCGCCACCTCCAAGAAAATACCCAAGAGTGGGAAAACCAAGAAACACCGGTAAGTGGTGCAAATACCACGAGGACAGCGGCCATAACACCAATAATTGCAACGCTCTCAAAACAGCCGTGGAAACGCTATACCGTGATGGTAAGATGGAACAATTCAAAGTGCGCCAACCGCCACCCGTGATAGCCAACATCGAGCCCATGGGCCGCATTAATACCATCGCTCCCATCACCAACTTGTCTCACAGAGCTAGAAAGCGCTATGCACGCGCTAACCACCCCAAGGAAATCTGCAACATCCGCTATGAACGATCCGCCAAACTACCAAAATCTGGCTGGACGCCCATCACCTTCTCGGAGGAAGAAGAGCGCGGAGTACACTTGCCCCACGACGACCCATTCTTAATCGACGCCATACTCGATAAATGGTCAGTGGGAAGGGTCCTCATTGACAGTGGATCCGCTGTCAATGTCATATTCAATAATTGCTACAGCAAACTCCAGTGGAACAAAAAATTGCTTCAGGACCACGAGCCGCTCCTCAGTTTCTCAGGGGATGTCACTCAGCCACTCGGTTCTGACTATATCCGACTAGTTATCGGTGCTAGTCCACACACGGAGGAGATACACACTGAATTCATCATCGTCGATTGCTTCAGTTCGTATAACTCCATTATCGGGCGCCTGACGCTTAACAAACTCAAATGCATCATCGCCAGATACATGCTGCTCATGAAATTCCCCACACCCAATGGGACAGGATGTGTAAAGGGAAGCCAACAGCTGGCGCGCGAATGCTATGCAACAACTGTGGCACGATCAACACACCGCCATAAGATCTTAACAGTCGGTGGCCAGCCACCACCGCCAAACATCTTTGAGGACCCCAGAGATGAGGAAAAGAAATATGTAAAGAAGGAGCCTGTCAACCTAGAAACATCCCTAGCGGTTGTCAGCATCTCTGACGAACATCCTCAGCGGCAGTCCGTATAGGCGCTCAATTAGCCCCAGAGATAGCGGCAGAACACACTCAATTCCTACGTGACAACGCCGCTGTCTTTGCATGGTCTTACGTTGACATGCCAAGCATCTCCCCTGACATCATCACACACAAGTTGAGCATAAAACCATCATTCTATCCAGTCAAACAGTGGCGACGGGCCTTTGATGAGGAAAGATATCGTGCAATAGCGGAAGAAGTGACCAAGCTCCAGAGCATTGGGTTTATCCGCCAAGTCAACTATCCACAATGGATTTCCAACTTGGTCATGGTCAAAAAATCTAGTGGAAAATGGAGGATGTGCATAGACTTCAAAGGTCTCAACAAGGCATGCCCCAAGGATAGCTTCCCGCTACCCCGCATCGATCAATTGGTCGATGCAACCGCTGGGCACCAGTTGCTCAGCATGATGGACGCCTTCTCCGGATACAACCAAATCAAAATGCATCCCGGCGATCAGGAGTGCACCACCTTCACAACCGACAAGGGTTTATACTGTTACAATGTCATGCCCTTCGGTTTAAAGAACGCTGGGGCAACATATCAAAGGCTAATGAACGCCATGTTCGCTGAACACCTGGGGAAAATCATCGAGGTATACGTGGATGACATGTTGGTCAAAAGCCTTCAGGCCAGCGGACATGTGGAAAACCTCCGCATCATATTCACTATACTATTGGCCTATGGCATGCGCCTTAACCTAGATAAATGTTTCTTTGGCGTAACCGCCAGCAAATTCTTGGGCTACATCGTCAGCGAGCGGGGCATAGAGGCCAACCCTGACAAGGCCATACTCAATATGAAGGCTCTGGAACGGAAAGTGCACGTCCAAAGCCTCCAGGGTAAGCTAACCGCTCTCTCCAGATTCATCTCTAGGCTCACTGATAAATGTCTCCCATTCTTCAAAGTCCTGAAGACGACCCACACGAAAGTAATCAACTGGAATCCTGAATGTCAGGCGGCGTTCCAAGGCTTGAAGGAATACTTGGCGGCAGTCCCTTTATTCTCCATTCATGTGCAGGGCGAGACACTATACATATACCTAGCGGTATCCAAGTCAGCGGTAAGCTGCGCCATCATCCGACGGGAGGTCTAGGAGGAGCTCCCCGTGTTCTACGCCGGCAGAGGCATGAATGGGGCAGAAACAAGATATTCCCCTTTGGAGCAGCTGGCTCTCGCCCTCATCGTTGCCGCTAGACGCCTGCGCCCAAACTTCCAAGCCCATACAATACATGTCCTAACAAATCAGCCGCTGAGGCAGGTAATGCAAAACCCTGAACACTCAGGCCGCCTAAGCAAGTTGGCCATCGAGCTCAGCGAGTTCGACATTGACTACATACCACGAACGGCCATGAAAGGCCAGGCGGTAGCCGACTTCATCGCCGAGCTCACCGAACGCCAAGACACACAGATCACAGAAGCAGACGCCAGCGGAGAAATGCTAACCGCTGAGTAGTCAGCCTGGGACTTGCACGTGGATGGCTCCGCTTGCGCCAAGGCCTGCGGCGCCGGCGTCATTCTGACAGGACCAGGGGGACTTAACGTGGAATACGCGTTGAAGTTCAATTTCAAAGCCTCGAACAACATGGCGGAATACGAAGCCCTAATTGTAGGCTTACTACTTGCCATTGACTCTGGTGCTGACAGTGTCAACATCTTCAGCGACTCCTAATTGGTCCTCAACTAGGTAAATGACAGCTTTCAAGCCAAGGATCAACAACTAGCGGCATACTTGGGGTACGTCAAAACACTCCTCAAGAAATTCAAATTTCACACCATCACACAAATCCCACGGGAAAAGAACGCCAAGGCCAAGGTTGATTCGCTGGCAAGGCTGGCAACCGCTCAACCACACCAGAGTCCAGCGGACATGAGGGTGGAATGCCTCGACAGGCCAAGCATCACTAAAACTCTAGTGGAAATCTTCAACATTGAAATCAATCCCAGCTGGATGGATGAAATCATTGAATACAAGCGTAACGGAACGCTGCCAAACAACAAGGTCGAGGCAAGACAACTCAGGCGGAGGGCAACCCGCTATAACATCCACAATGGCAAGCTCTACCGCCAAGGATTCACACATACCAACCTCCAGTGCCTGACCCCTGAAGAGGGTAAGGCGGTACTTCAAATGATACACGCCGGAGAATGTGGAAACCACTTAGGCGCCAGATCTTTGGCGAATCACACAATGCGACAAGGATACTTTTGGCCCACACTCGGTGACGACGCCAGAAAGGTGTTCAGATCTTGCCACCAATGCCAACAATTCGCTGACCTCCCTCACGCCCCAGCGGAACCCCTGTCAATCATCATCGGTCCATGGATCCACTCAACATGGGGCCTAGACCTACTCGGGAAGTTCCCAACCGCCAAGGGCCAGTTTAAATACATCATTGTGGCCTTCAATTACAACAGCAAATGGATAGAGGCAGAGCCGCTGACGGCAATAACTACCGCCAAGGTAACTCACTTCCTCTGGAAGAACATCTACTGCCGCTACAGCATTCCCCACACAATCATCACTGACAACGGCACGCAGTTCAACAACCAAGAACTCATATCTTTCATCGCTAATTTGGGCACAAAGATGAGTTTTGCATCTGTCGCCCACCCCCAAACCAACGGCCAGGTCGAGGCAGCAAACAAGAATATCAAGAAGCCGCTAAAAAAGAAACTCGACACCGCCAAGGGTCTATGGGCGGAAAAGCTGCCGGAAGTTTTGTGGGCCATCAGGACTACCCCAACTTCCGCCACCGGTGAAACACCATTATGCATGATGTTCGGAACTGAGGCCGTCTTACCAATTGAGATAACTTAGCCTACCGCTAGGATCGACGGCTATTGCCCCGCGACCAATGGTGACGGTGTCAACCTCGACAGGGACCTCCTAGAGGAGAAGCGACACAAGGCCCATTTGAGCAATTTGCAAAATAAACAAAGGGTATCGCGCTTCTACAACGCCAGGGGCAAAACCCGGAACCTCCAACTAAGGGACTAGGTAATGAAAGAAGTCATTCCACCGCCAACAACACTCCGCCCAACTTGGGAAGGTCCATACAAAATTATAGAAGTCGTTAGCCCCGACACCTTCTACCTAATGGACAAGGATGGCGTTACAACAACCCACCCATGGAATACCGAACACCTTCGGTATTACTACAAATAGTCATGTCACTACCCAGGAGCATCTTGACTTAGCTATAATTTTGTTCAATATTTAGCTAAAGGAAGCTACCCAACGGGTACAACCCCGCTTTTGTACAACGCTGATCTTTCAGCTATTAATGAAACGGGGAATTATTCAAACCATTGTTACCAAGTCTAGCACAAGGCAACTGGCAAAACCAGCGATGTTCAGCGGACCACGTCCGCTACATAGTGTACTTGGCCCAATTTTCATTCCTTTAATGTTTCATTAATCAGAGCAAAAGCAATAAGTCAAAACTCTAGCGGTATAGCAACACATGCACTATCATCACAAATTGAACTCAATGCAAAAAGAAAGCCGCATTTATACATAAGGTTGGGACTACCCGCCCAAAAATTGTCAAAATACAAATAAAAGAAAGCCTCTGCGGTATAAAAAAAAAATACAAAAAGGGGGGAGTTCAAAGCTTCTCAGCGGCAGCGGTCTGTCCCTCACCATCAACAGGCGGCTGACGATCGACCAGGCGGCTCGTTTGGTCCGACTCACGAGCGGTTGGACTTGGCGTCACGATGGTACCATCCGCCCGGGTGTGCGCCGCCATGAACTTTGCCCGAGAAACTTCAGACTGAGTAGGAGGAGGAGTCCGTTGAGAATCATCCGCCTGGCACTCACCGCTCTCCCCACAACCCGAGTGAGCGCCTTCAACAGGAGTAAGGACCGACTCACTAACAGGGACCGCCTGACTAGCGGGAGCCGCTTTACTCACTGGGGTCTACTGACTCGACTGCCCAGCGGGTTGGGACAACCTCTCAAAGATAACGGCGCCCTTCTGCTTGAGGAGATCCATGTTAGCGACAGCCCCGGCCTTGGCGGCCTCCATCATTGCCCGCTTATACTCCGCCGACTGTTTAAAAGACTCAACGGCAGATGATTCAGCAAGGCTCCTCTCGGCCTCCAGACGGGCAACCTCACCTTCCAGCCTCTTGATCTCAGCAACCCTGGCGGACGACTCCCGCTGAAGGATATCAACTTTCTTGTCCTTCGTTGCCACCCTATCCTTCAGCAAGGCGGTATCCTGCTCCAGTTGCGAGACTCGGTTATTCCGCTCCAGATCTCGCTCAATGGCCACCGCCAGCTTACCACGAGCATCCGCGGCATCACAGTCAGCCTTAGTCAGCCGCTGACCTACCTCTAGCAACTCCTCTCGAGCATCCCTCAGCTCCCTCTGAACATTTTCGAGCTCGTCTCGTAGCTGCCGCTCAACCTTGGGCTGCTTAGAGGCCGCCAGGAACATCTCATGAAGACTGACGGAGAGATGCCCGAAGGCCGAACTGTAGGGCGACTGATCAATGGAAGTCGACCGCTGGACTCCCTCCAGTCCGCCAAACCCGAACTTCTCGCAGATGTGGTAAATGAACTCCCGCTCACGCTCTGTCAGAAACTCGGCATAAGCAGCAAACGAGTCCAAGTCGCCTGGTTGTACTTCCCCACCGGCGGCTGCAGGGATGGGACCCTGTCTGGCTTTCTTCTATTGAAGGACCCCTAAAGGCTCCGCCTCGGTTACATCATCAGCCTCTTGGGCGTCATTTTGGCGCCGTTTCTTTTGCACCACCCGAGTGGCGCCAGCGGCGACAGGATTCGCCCGCTGATGTGGTTCCAAGCCCGCAATGGTAACCGGCTCTCTAGAGGGCGCCACCATATCCTTCGTGGACCCACGTCGGGTGGCGGGATTTCTCTCCCTCTGCTGCTGCTTAGAATGAACAGCCGCTGGATGGCTCCTGCCACCCACATCCACAGTGGCACTACCTCCCGCCTACACCACTGGCACATCATCGGCGCCAAGGTGAGAATGGTGCGGCATCAGGAGCACCACCGGGGACTCAGCCCGGCTCACCGCCAGCGTCTGAGGATTCACTAGTCCGCTGAACCTCCGCTGCATGTTTATACATGTCCTCCAAAAAATTTTCCAGCTCCATAGCTTTTTCAAAAGCCTCTCGACTCCTTTGGTTGCCCGGCGGCGAATCTGGAACCACAACAAAAGTTGACTCATCATGCTAATATAGGAAAGGGGGGTGGCTTCTAGCGGAATCAACTTACCAACAGCGCGTGTTAGCTGGAGATCTACTAACAACTCCCAACCAGTGAGCAGGCGGAGGTCGAGAAAATTTCGATTCTTCCAGCAGCCTCGTATCCTCGCAAGGCGACACTGCTCTTCAACCGTCAAGTTGTATCGAAGACCCGCTGCAAAAATAAAAAAAAGGGGGAATGGGTTAGAATACTGACAACCAAGTGGTAAACATCCGCCATATTTTTTAGTTAGCGACAACTATCAACCTCGGATTAGCTGGAACTCCGACTTAATCCTATATGTCGGCTCCCCCTCATTCACACCAGTGTCAAACTCCCAGCCCGAGGTCGCCACACAATAGGTCGACCGCCAGGGCGACATTGAATCCTTCATATTTTCTATAAGGTTCACTTGACTGCTGCAACCCAGATGTTTCACGTAGACAAGCTCGTAAAAGTGTAGCACTTCCGCTACAGTAGGGCCCTCGCAGCCGGACAAGCGCCACAACGAGTTCAGCACCATCAGTAACCGCCACATGTTTAGGCAGATCTGCCCGAACGCCAGCCCAAATTCGCACACCAGAATTTGGAGGTTAGGAAGCAGCGGAAAAGTCACGCCCTGGCGGAATATAGCTTCATGAACGGCTGCGTGCCCCGCTGGCAGGATAGAAGCCCTGTCATCAGCGGTTGGCAGCCGCATCTGCACCACGCCAGGGAGGCGGAACACCAGCTTAATTCGAGTAACGGCAGCCGCCGTCATCGGACCACCCGCCTCGTCAACAGAGGTCCTGTCGGCAAGAACCCAGGCGGACTCAATGTCCTCATCATCTAACCTCCCATCGGCAGAACCACTAGCGGCGCTATGGCTCGCTAACCGCTCATCACGCCTATCTCGGGCAGCGGCTTCCTACCCCGCCCTAGAACTCTCCGGACGCCCAGGTCGACCCATCGCTATCTCCCAAGGAATGGTTTGTAGCGGCTCGGGCAGTGAGATTCCTGCATCAGCAGACAGACGCAACAAGTCAATAAAATTCATATCCGCCACGCTGAGCGACACGTCAGACCAAGAATCTTAACTGTTATAGATCTCTATAACGCTAGCCATCACAAACCCTAAAACCCACAGTTTGTCAGTATCAAACAGATCTAAACCCCACCCCCTCTCTTCGTTCTCACCCAAGAACATGAAGAACAACCCCTACCCCAGAAAACCCAGAAATACCAAAACAAGAGCACAAATCACATAAACCCAGATTCCGTCTTCTACGCTTATTCTAGCGCCAAAAACACCCAAAAATCACGGCAACCAACAAACACCCAATACCAAACCTAGAAGTTCGCAGAAACAAAAAACCCAGATATCAACAGAAGCAACAAAACCACAGAGAGCACAAATAGAGTTCAAAGTTACAAACCTTAAAATCAAAGACTCCGGCTTGCTTAGCAACTCTCTCTGGTCACTCCAAAGCCTTGATATTCCGGCGTTAGGACACTCCACAGGCAAGAAATCGCAGTCTCCGGGGAAGCTCCAAGACGAGGGTGCGAGGAATTTTGAAATAAAGGCAATGGAAAAACCACTGACACTTCCCCCCCCCCCTTTTATGTCGACATCACGCTAATCTAGGTCGTCCGCTGAAAAACGACATCACACTACAGCCGAACACCTGTCACACGAGGGCACTAACTCTCCGAAAGAACCGAGGCGTCACCTCGGTTACAAAAGCACTCATAAAATCCCATTATTGTCGAAGCGACAGGCGTGCTGCGGAGACATCGTTCCAGGCGCTACCCCACTACATGGCAAACACGTGTCCAACGCCATCAGACGAAGCATCTATCCGAAGCTAACATCAACAGTTCAGGAACACCAAACGACAATACAGCAAGTCTCCGCCAGCGGAACTTCTCCAGTCATCTCGCAAGCGAGCAAATCTCCTCTACGCGCAACACCGCTAGTGGAACTTCTCCCTCCTTACAAGCGAGCAAGTTTCTGCTACGCGCAACACCGCTAGCGGAACTTCTCCAGTCATCTCGCAAGCGAGCAAGTCTCCGCTATGCGCAATACCGCTAGCGGGAATCCTCCCTCCTTACAAGCGAGCAAGTCTCTGCTACGCGCAACACCACTAGCGGAACTTCTCAAGTCATCTCGCAAGCGAGCAAGTCTCCGCTACGCTCAACAACGCTAGCAGAACTGCTTCCCTCCTTGCAGTACAGCAAGTCTCCGCCAGCGGAACTTCTCCAGTCATCTGGCAAGCGAGCAAGTCTCCGCTACACGCAATACCGCTAGCGGGAATCCTCCCACCTTACAAGCGAGCAAGTCTCCTCTACGCGCAACACCGCTAGCGGAACTTCTCAAGTCATCTCGCAAGCGAGCAAGTCTCCGCCACGCACAACAACGCTAGCGGAACTGCTCCCTCCTTGCAGTCGAGCAAGTCTCCGATACGCGCAACACCGCTAGTGGAACTTCTACCCTCATACCCCAAGAAAGCAAGTCTCCGCTACACCCAATACCTCAAGCGGAACTTCTCCATCTGCAATCAAGGGAGTCTCCGCCAGCAGAACCTTTCCAATCAAGGCAAACAAGGCAACTCCTCATCAAGACAACGTCCGCTACGAGGCGTTGCAGTCAAGACACAGTCCTCCGGGACGAGTAAGGGGACATATCAATAATACGGCCCTGATCAGGCACGTTGACCCCCGACACTAGGGTCTCAAAAGATTGGGCTCGCTACCCATCACCCTCTGCCGAGCGCAACTCCCCTCAACAACCCATACGCCGACCAAACGGAGGTCTATCTTAGCCGGGGAGTGGGAGACTCCCAGGGGGGCCTAGCAGGGGCCCATTCGAAAGGGTTTAAAGTGTTTGCTCAGTAAATCCATGGTTGACAACGCACTGACGCTAATTATGCTCTGGCAAGACTAGTGGAAGTAACGCTTCCAAAAACCGCTAGGTAACTCCCCAACCAAGATAGCCCTCCTTGACTGGGGACTTGGGGGACTTGTACTTACATAGCCATTTTGCAACCATAATTAACTACCATGAGCCACGCTCACGCTACTACAAGCGGCACCAAATACCGCCAAAGGGGTGACCTATGGAACCACCGCCAGCCAGGCTACCGCCCGGGCCCCGGCTCACCCCCAGATCACCGCTGACGCGCTGCCACGCGCCGTGCCAAAACAGCATCAGAAGCTCCAGAAACTGGGAACTGATGCACAGCAGTCCCATAGCAAAAAACAGGAAGAAAACCATGCCCATGCTACGCTAAGCGGTACTGAATATAGCCAAAGGGGTGACCTACGGAACCACTGCCAGCCAGGCTACCGCCCGAGCCCGGCTCACCCCCAGATCATTGCTGACGCGCCGCCACGCGCCGCGCCAAAACAGCATCAGATGCTCCAGAAGCTTGGAACTGATGCACATCAGTCCCACATCGAAAGCATGGAGAAGATCAGTCCTCTCCTCTCTCCTCATTAATTATGCATTTTTACTATCTATCCACTGTTATTATGTCAATTGACTGACTTAGGCATAGGAGAAGAGAAGACCGCCCAACGCGGTCTCCCTTTGACGTCCTTTGCATTTTACTTGACAGACAGCGAAGATAACCAAAGTAACAGAAGTAGCGGTCCGCCCTTCGGATCCGCGTTATGATAGGAGCATTTTAATGTGATATTTTAATAGTTAATTCCTCATATTTTGCTTAGTTAATTCCTTAACGAATTGATTTTTAATTCAATTTTTATTTTTAGGTACATTGCAGTAGATGATGATGAAATAAGTGTTAGGTCCATAAAATGATGGAGAAAAATGGAAAGGCACTAAAAAGGTCAACTTTACACATTTTCCTACTCCAGCTAGGAGAAACCAAGCCAAGCAAGGAAGAACGAGCGACCACCTGACCAAATGAACTTCACATAAGCTGAAACCTTCCATATCCATTCTAGACATCCTAAGAAACATTTCTTATGAAGAGTGTAAGAGCCAAATAGAAGTGGAAGGCCTTCAAACAGTCAGCCCAATTTTCTGCAGAAGCAAAATTGGAAAACTGGACCTGTAAGGAGTCCAGCAGTGATTCCGGCCCATAGGAATGGAAAAAAGTTCTGAAACTTTGACAGCATGATCTACACTCATGGTGGATCATTTCATATGAAGAAGTCACGGGAAAAATCTGAAGTCATGGTAGAGAATTAATTGAAGGAAAAATGAGCAAAAAGTGACTAAAACCTAACAAATTCCATTAAGTGTTTAAGTATTCAAACCTAACAAATTCCATTAGTGTTTAAATATTCAAACCTAAAAAATTCCATTAATGTTTAAATGCTCAAACCTAACCCATCATCATTTATTTAATGCCAAATAGTTTTGCTTGGTAGCCTATAAATAGAGGCTACAACAAAGAAGAAAAACACATTCCTTCATCCATTCCATCTTCTTTGTCTCTCCATTTCCTTTCCATTTTCCTAAATACATTCCTTCATCCATTTCATCTTCGTTGTCTCTCCATTTCCTCTCCATTTTTCTCTAGTTCTTAGTTTCATTTCTTTTCGCTCTCTAGCCTTCTAGTTCTGCATTTTCAAGTAAAGAGGAGAAGAAGAAGGAGCCGTGAAGATCATATCCTCCATCGTCCACCTTGAAGGCTTGCTTCCAAGATTCAAGATTCCAACATTTCAAGCTCTCCATCTCCATCTCCAACTCACGGTGTAATTCTATCTTTTTCCTTGTAACTTCTTTTGGTTTTCTTTGTTTGGATTTGTAGAACTATGAATTTTAGTTAACAAATAATGTTAAGGGTAAAGTTTAAAGTCCGTCTCTATGTTTGGATAAAAGTTGTGATTTCTTTGTGTTGATTTTTATGTTGCTTATGCGAGATTGCTTAATTGATTTTGGATTATAGAAAACTTTTATATGTATGTGTTCTTTGGCGGCCAACTTAGGATATATGCATGTAATTGAAGCAAGATTTAAGTAGTAAAGGCTTTGGACAAAAGTCGAAATCAATTAAGGAGGATTGCAAATAGGTGAACTTATTCATAACTAGGTTGTGCACTTTGGTTGACATCTTTTCTTTGTTCTTCATGCATTAAATGTGTTCTTGATTAGCTAGCTTTTTAGACTATGATTGCATGTTCAATAGGATTGATTTAGGTGCTTTCACTTGATTAATTATTCAAGGAAAGTAAAATATGGGAAATCGTTTGCTTACTAACGTTTCACATGGTCAACTTATTTCTCATGACATAGATAATCAACTATAGAAATTGTAATTGGATTTCATTCATATGATTGTGGTTTTGATCTTTGTTCCTTGCATTCCACCCTTGTATATGTGTTTTTACATTTTCTTTATTTTATTTATTTTAATTTTTGATTTTAAAAATCTTAATCCCCCCTTTTTACATTAACTTGTATATATTTCTATTCTTTGTTTTATTTTTGTACATAATACTTTTTAATTTATTATTTTAATTCTTTATTTTTTTTTGCAATTACAGGTGTACCCTCAATCCCCGGCTAGAACGATCCCTACTTATTCTATACTAACAACTACATTTTGTAGGGTTAAATTGTGCGCTTGCTTTTAGCATATCACGTTATCCTCAAGTTCAGCTACCGCTGAACTTTGAAGCATTAACATAGGGTTTCGAGTTCACAGCGGCGGCGCCATCCTCCCGGATCCCGACCTGCGTAGCGACGCTTGTCATCGAGTACTTTCCCCTCACCGTTTCTTCAAGGGTTGGGGTGTTGGCTGGTCGGATATGGTTGAAGTCCGACAGGTGTAATAAATCGAGGTCGAGGTTAGCTCGAGACTTTGGTGTAGCAGATTGGCGCTGGGATCACGTGCCAGCGTTCCATCTTTGTTTGGGTTGGTGTGAAGATCCGGCCGCTGGGTTTGGATCAGAGCTGATCATCAGTTGGTGGTGATCGGAAGATTCTTGGTTTCCGGTCTCAGTTTTGGTGGATCATGCAGTGGCAAGGGAGGTCGCCGGAGATGGTGACTGCAGTTTGGCAGCGGAGGCGTAAGGGTGCTTCTGCCAGCTTCGTTGCCTAGGTTTAGGCCTTAAGGTCTGGGTCTGGGCCTGGGCAATGTGGGTTCAGTCTCTGGGCCCGTTTGGTTGGTTCTGATTATCTTCAGAATTGGGCCAGGATGGAGGGTGTCTTGACACCCTCATCCATTGCTTAGTGCTTTATGTTGGCCTGACCGGAGAGTTTGACATCCTTGGGTGCTGTTGGGCTTTATGGTCTTTCAAGTGCCAGTCGTAATTCTGATCATGATTCTACAGAATTGGTAATTATCTCGAGTTGGACTGAAAAGAGCGGCTTATGGATGAGGAATTGACTCCTATTTGTTTGCTAGGAAGTAGCTTTCTATTTCGTACCACAATTGCGTGATTGGAGGATGGTTGGCTAAAAGATGATTTTGCCTCAGAAGACACGGAGTTGTTCTTTGTTTATGAGTCCGTTTTAAAAGTGGGCTCCATTTGACTTGTAGTGAGTTTGCAGTACTTAGATAGTTGTTTGGTTGTTACCTCGTCATTTTTCTGTCTTTTACGGGTATGTAGACTCTGATTTTTTAGCTGGTCATCTATAAAATGAACCTTCTAATCAAAAAAAACAAAAAGAACTTGACGTCCACTTAACAAATTATGGGGGTTTGCTACGTATGTGAAAATGAGTACAGCTAGAAATTGCCAAACCATGTGATTCACAAGGGATCCCTAGCCTCTTTGGGTTTATTCTTTTGGACTTATTAATTAATATTATCACTTCGACTAAAAAAACAAGTGGAAGGACTTACCTTTTTAAAAGTGGAAGACAGTAGTACTAGTTCCTGCCAATTTCCTTTATCTTCTATCAGTCTATGTAGAAAATTAAATTTTTTATTGTGGCCAATATGAAAAGCTACTTTACTTTTTTCAACAACAAAATAAACTACTTTAGTTTAGTCATTGCTGGCATATTCTCATCAACATAAATGAATTTTTATTTTTTTTGGTTATGCCATTGAAGGTAACATTACAAACACAAAAAGAAAGAAACAGAAACCAAAGAAAAGACATAACAGAAACCCCATGGGGGAGAAGATACTGCGTCAGATTGGAGGATGTGTTAGAGGGTTGGAGCCTGGATGTGGGTTCTGAATCCAATTCAGAGGGCACTCCAGCCTTGAAGCAAGTTAAGCAACATGATCAGCTGCGCTGTTAGCTTCCCTACTAGTCCAAAACCGGTTAATAGAAGAAAAAGAAGAGGTAAAATCTCTGATCCAACGTAATCAACATATATGAATGAATGGCCTTTAATAATAGAGAGAAACTTGCGTGGGGCACCCGCACCACGTGTCCCTACGGCAGACCAATCACCTCCCAGCAGGGGGGTGTTTTGGGTATTGTATATTTAAGGAGCAGGGGTATTTTTGGAAAAGACAAAAAAAATTTCTTCCTCCTGATTGGCCTGCCTTAGGGACACATGGTGGGGAAACCCAACCCCCACCTAAGTATTTGCCTTAATGATAATGACGTGACTACCAACATTGCATATTGAATGGCCTTTAATAATAATGAAGTGACTGTTTGTAAAATTTTCTTAATTTCATATTGGGATCTCCTGTGCATGACTGCTACATGTCACCAACTCTTCAACTCTTCATGTCAAATATTAATAACCAACATACTGTCAAGTGTCAACTAGTCCGGCCATTCCTTACCCATATAAAGCAAGTAATACACCTATACAAATTTTTTTTAGTCAGATAAATAACTCAAATGTTACAACTAGTTTTTTATGAGTCAAACTCACAATCTCTCATTTATGAAAAAATAATTATGTCACTAAACCAAAGAGTAATAGGCGGATATATAAAAATTTAAGTTCTTATTTATGTGTCATGTTTCTTTTTCTTTTATATATATCTTAAATAAACTTACATAGAGAGTTAAAGAGGAGACTAAAAAACTACATTTCTCTCTGTGAAAAATGTGACCAAGGTATGTCATCGAGAACCACATCTTGACCGAGTTAGTGGTTACAATCAGTTAGAGCTCTAGTCTGTCTGCCGGAGTATCTTATGGGGGTAACAGTAAGGTTACTTGGGACTCATGAGTACGAATTTTTAAAAGAGGGTCTTGAGTATATTCTTTCTTTTATTGTCCATGAAGGACATGAGTTTTCATATTTAATTGTCAGAGTTTCAATGAATATGATTTTTTCACTATGTGACACATGTTTTCCTTATGAGAAAATGATGGGAAGTTTCAAAAGAAATCAAGCATGAGTTGTTTGTGTGAGTTGCTTCCTTAAATGGAATGGGTGATTTTCTTGTGATTGATGTGAGTTGTTTCAATTAATGTATTTGAGTTTACTCATACAAGCTTTTATAAGCTTACCGGGTTTGTCTGTTGCAACCCGGTGCACTATTCGATGGTGTAGAGGTTAATCCTGCAAGTCAGGATAATTGCAGGTGAAGCTGAGATCTAGTAGCAGTTATATGAATAGGAAGCTATTTTTGTGGCTTTACTGTTGTTAAGACTTTCGCTGTGTTGTAAGCTCTGAGGAATATTTACTTATTATTTTGTTATGCAACTTAATTCGTAAACTTCTGTAATGTGATATATGACTCTATGGAGCAAGTCTGTGTTAATATTGTCTATTCACGGCATCAGTATGTACTTAGTTTAAAAGAAAAATGTATTCCAGGTATTTTGTAATGATGGCTGAACCATTCACGTTTGAAAAAAGTCTCATAGAATACATAATTTTTTATGTATCTTTTGCTTTAAATGATATGAAATAAGATATCTAAAACTTATTAGGTATGGTGCAGCTATGTAATGCAAAAGAGTATTCTCTATAGCAGGTTTTACTAACCAAAAGCCACGCTTTGGACTTCAATATCTTTATTTTCTCTATTTTATTATTTTGTGATGATTTCTTTTTCTCACTTCTCATTTGTTTTTTAGAATTTTTTTTATTCTTTCTTTGTACATTTATTGAAATAAAAAATATTTCCTATCAAAAAAAAATTATTATCTATATATATATTTTCATTTATCATTATTTATGTTTGATTTATATTATCTTTTATTCTAAGTAAATTATTTATTTTTAACTTAATTATGGCCATATCTAACTGCCCCACTCTAGCGACAAAATCATCTCTTTCTCAGAAAGAATTATCAGAGAAAGAGATGATTTTGTCGCTGGAGTGGGGCAGTTAGATATGGCCATAATCTTTCTCCATTTATCTTTGCATCTCTCTTTCTCTTTTTTCCAACCATTATCCACCCAGGCACCCATCGTCCTGGCCTATAGCAATAGATCAAAAAGACAAAGAAGTCAACCAACTCATAAGGTCACAAAGTATGAAATAGAAAAGGAAGAAGGAAAACCATAATCACAAAGAAACCAACCAACCATGGATGACCATGCATGCTGATCTGATGCCACTAAAGCTCAGTCTAATCTGTAGAAAATAATTCGGTCAAGATTTATTATGAGTATTGCTTATATCTCAAGATAAAATATTCAAGATTGGATTTAAATATTTCTATTACCTAGTGATAAGAAGATTGTAGCAAAGTAGGCTTTCCAATTCGACTTGAAGAGATACGTATATGCTTCTTGAGTGCTCGAGAGAAGAACTCTAATTGTAGAGAGAAAATTCGTGCAAAGGAGAGAGACAAAATAACTCACTATCCTTATCTAAAGATAAGAAATTAATCTAAAGCAATTATGAAGCAAAATCTCTGATAGATATTTATGGTATATATTTTTTGGGTTTTAGCAGCATATTAAATAAATAAAAAACATAAATTAGATAAACATTTAAGTATT
>NC_084824.1:45382039-45441548 GCF_958449725.1 Rosa rugosa | reverse complement strand
CTTTATCTTTTCTTAGATACATATTGATATTGGTATATATTAAGTTATGATGAACCAATTTCACCTGTTATGTATGTCTGTTAAATAAATGAAACAGAAAATAACAAAGGATCTCATTTGCTCTGTCAGATGATATTGTTACAAAAGTGTGTCTAATAGGTGGCTAGTAGCCTATTTTCTAATAATGTTTTTTTGCGCAGCCTTCACCAACTGTTAACTGGTGTTGGACCCGGCTAGTTGGGTCAAACAGCCTGCTTCCCTTTAATATCCTACTGTATGATGGCATTCCCCCTCCTCCCCACTACGGAGGAGCTGCTCCTTTATTTCGGTTTGATATTTTCTTCTTTGTTTCCAATTGCCAAAAGAAAAAAAAAATGTTGGAGTTGTTGTAAATATTATTATCTATGTGGATGTTCACGTAAATACTTATTAGTTATGTACTTTGATGTAAACTCTATCTTTATATAAAGGAGGCTAATGAGACTAAATGAGAACATTTCTACTTCCTCCTTACTATTCTTTCTTCATCTTCTTCCTACTTTATAACACGTTATCAGCACGCTTGCTCTATTTTTTAGACTCCATGATTATCTTAAAGTTTTTGGTGCAGCCTGCTTGTTGCTTTTGACCTTAACTTTGATCTATGAGTTTAATATCTTCATTCATTGTGCGATGTGGAAGTTAATATTCATTGTGCGATGTGGAAGTTAATCTCCAAATTTTGTTCTTGACATGATACATACCACTTGCATCATTTCTTTATTGAATCTGTTTTCATATCGATGCTCATTTTTCAAATTTACCAATATTAATTGGGCTTGATCGGTTTGTTAAATATTCATGGTGGTCTTGGTTTGGGACTTGTGACGGAACAGGTGGTCTCCATTTACTTACTTTGACTATTATGTTGCTTCTTTATCCTATCGGTTTGTTAAAGATTCTGTTGCTTCTTAATCTTATGTTATGATTAAACATTATCTTCTATTCTGGGTCGTTTAATTACACCCATTACTGATTGTTCATTATCAGCTATACATATCTTTTGCATATACAGGTGAAGAAAAATTGAGATATGCACAGTAGCAAATATATGTTTATCGCAAGCATAAATTGAGATAATTACCACTTGTAATTCTTTTGAAATTCAGGTATATTTTTATTGATCTATTATTTGGATTTCGATTCATTTGTTTGAGAAGTTGATATATATAATAAACTCACATCTATCTAGTTGTGGACCAAATCGATCGAGACTAGAAGTTTCTTGATCCGATTACATGAGGGCCTGGAGTTCCTCAAGGGTTATATACTCAAAATTGCGACATGAATTTTCTTAGAGCCGATACAATTAACGAGGGCCAGAAGTTCCTCAGAGTTAAACAATGATCGAACCCACATGTTGTGATTCCTAGTGATATGGGGGCCTGAAGTTTCTCAAGGGTCATGAAATGTAAATTGGAAAATTGTGACATGAAGCTCTTCAGAACTTATGCAATTACGAGGGCCAGAAGATCCTCAGAGCTATATAATCAAGTATATGAACTCAAATGTTTCTTAATCCCCAATTATAAGAGGGCCTGAAGTTCCTCCAATTATCTTTTGATGTTGGGGTTCCTTCCTCCTTATGACTATTTTTGAATTTGGAATTCAAACCACCTTTAGAACCTGGAGTTCAAAGTTGGATAATCAATCGAAGCCAGAAGCTTCTGACTAGCATTTAGATCAGAGGACTTGGTTCTCCTATTGTCTTTTGTGAGATGAGATACAAGATTATCATATATTGTGAAGTTAACCAAACCAGAAGTTCTGTGTATTTCCTTCATTTATGGAACCAGAAGTTCCCAGTTCATTTTATCGCATAATTTTATTTATTTGCTCGTATTATATTAATTTTCTTATTTTCATTAAAGTAATTTTTTTTATACTGTACTTACATGAGCATTTGCAAGCATAATTAGCTATAATGAGCCACGCTCATGCTACCGCCAGCGGTGCCAACTACTGCCAATGATGTGACCTACGGAAACATAGCCAAGCAGGCTACTGCCTGAGCTCCGGCTCACCCCCAGACAAGGTTCTAAAAAACGCTAGGCGCTAGTCGGGCGGTGACCCGGGGACTAGCGCCTAGGGGCCTAGGCAGGGACTAGGCGGTTTTTATTTTTTAATTTTTAACTATTTTTATCACATAAAATTAATAATTAATAATTATTATTAAAGTCCTACAATAATATTTTCGATTATTATGTCCTACAATTAATTAAAAGTTGGAAAAAATATGTTTCTGAGATAATAACAACCATACTTAATTATTATTATCATTTAGCAATTAATATTGTTAATATAGATATTGTAGACGAAACGTTGAGGGAGAGAGGTCTGATGGGCACGCATCACTATGAGTCTTCTTCAACCTTTATCTTCAATATTTTCATCAATCACTGATCATTCTACTTCATCTCCAGTCTTTATCTTCAACATTTCTCTTCAAAATTGCTCTTTGGTTTCAATTATCTCTACTCTCTCATCACACGCACAGAGCACTCTCTCTCTCTCTCTCTCTCAATGGGTTAATCGCCGGAAACCACCACATCTGATTAAGAAGCCAGTATTCTGGCAATCCGGCTTCATTCGGACCACCACCACCACCGCTGCTGCTGCCCCAACACGGCCCTTCATCCAGAAATTGATCTTGAAGAATCACCGAGCGTGAACCCAGACAGCAAATAAGAGTGAAGAGTTCGAGCCTTCGACTGAACTTGTGAGATTGTGAGTCAGAAATTCGACTTACCAGAACCCTATCTTCTAATCTTCGTCGATTTCGTTTCATGTCTTAAGAGATATGAAAAAAAACAAAAAAAACAAAAAAAACAAAAGCGCCTAAACGCTTAGGCGCCGACTGCCCAGCACCCGCCCAACACCGCCTAGGCGGCCGATTTTCTGCCCAGTGCCTAGCTTGCTCGACTAGGCCAAAATCGGAACGGGGTGGAGCCGCCCAACGCCTAGGCAGATTTTTAGAACCTTGCCCCCAGATCACCACCGACACACCACCACGCGTCGTGTCAAGATAGCATTAGAAGCTCCAGAAGCTGGGAACTGAAGCATATCAGTCCACATCGAAAACATGGAAGAGGTCAGCCTCTCTCCCACCTATAAAAGGTCATTTCCTCTCTCCTCATTAATTACGCATTTACGACTTACTTACTGTTATTCTGTCAACATAAATACATTGACTAACTTAGGCATCGGAGAAGAGAAGACCACCCAACGCGGTCTCCCTCTGACGCCGCTTTGTATTTTACTTGACAGGTAGCAGAAGCTCTAAAAACATCACAAGTAGCAGTCCGCCCACCGGACTAGCATTAACCAAGATTTGGACTACCGCCCAAATCTTAGACATTAACATATACAGACCAGCAGTCTGATATCTCGAACCTCCAAATTTCGAGTGTACATTTTTTGAACCAGAAGTTCAAAATGCATTTGATGCTAATCTACATCAAACAACAATATAATAATTGAACGTCGTGTTTTAACTGTATAACACGGACCAAAAACTTCGTGTATATCCTATGAGATCTACTGTTCAATTCTTACAAATTTGATTAATTTGTGTCATCTTCAAACTTATGTTTTGAGTGACTTTCAGGCAATGCAATTTTATCCATGGTGTTCAGAAAACATTATTAAGACTTATTCTTATGAGGCTAATATAACAACATCTCAGATCTTACATATCTGATTGATGGCTCCAGAAGAGCACATATTATTGTCTCTTTGCATCCTGTGCCTTCAATATTACTAGAGATGTTACCTCTCATGTATCTCATTGATAAGAAAGCTGATTGACATGGCTATACCATGAAATGCCACCAGAAGTGGATCATGGCAAGAGAAAAATCAGGAGTCAATGTAAATACTATCCTAACATCCACATATGTGAGGAAATTGTAAATTGGGTGTGTGTCGCCTATGGTACACAATATGGTAGATGATTATCAAGCCCCTTTCGAAAGGGCACTGGTCAAATTAAATTGCATTGACTAATAAGAACATTGAGATTCATCTCACATGCCTGATGTCTTTTGCTTATAATAAGCAAAGTTGAAAGCACTATTGTGTTACTCCTCATATTTATTGTAACCTCTTGAGTTCCCATTGAAACTAAATGTTTCTTATTCTGATTATCTAGGAACCTGATGTTCCTTAAGAGGTTGTTATAAATTGAAAAAATTGAAACCTCAAGTTTCTTGGATCTCCAATTATATGAGGGCCTGAAGTCCCTCCTCTTTATGACTACACATTTATATGTGACATAGAACTTGAGGTTCTCCACATGATAAAGTTACTTGTTCTTATGGATTGTAGTCTTTAACTCGAAATTTTGAGTATATCATTCTGGCCAGCAGTTCAAAATGAATTTGGTCCATTCCAATTGTCAATATTTCATAATTGATGTTTACTCAAGCTAAGGTAACACTCATATCATGAGTTGTCGATCTTGATTTATGGCTCCAAATGAGCTATTATCATGTTACCAAATTTGAAATATTGTTGCATTAAGTGCCTACTATATTGTTGGAGAAAACTTTTTGTCATCTCATATATACTGTGTCAAATTTCTACAATAAATTGAGGCATACAGTGTTATGAACCAGAAGTTCATTGAACCAAATACACTATTTTGGCTTGACCGGTTACGTCATCTTTGTCTACCATGTTGCATGGAATCACTTACAAGTTTTGATGACTACTAACCTTACTCACAATCAAATTGTTTATTTACCGCATATTTGCGAGTTGGCACTTTAATGAGACTGTCCATCTGCCATGAGGGGGAGAAAGATTGTTCCTGAAGAACAACAAGAATTGGTGTGAGATATTTATCCACTATCTCATTTTGATTTTGAAGAATATCTAAGCTAGTGATTTGATAAAAGATAGTGACAAAATCATATGCTAAATGCAAAGGCATATGCGTCGGTTAAAGTCCCTAACACAAACCATACTATCACAAACAATCTAGACCCCATTTGATTTGTGGTATACATGTATCCAAATGACATGGTTGTCCTGAAGAGAATGTCATAAAACAATGTTAGAGCACCTAATATGGCTACACGTACATACAAAGGTTGTAAGTACGCTATTAGGGAATGATGTATTAGTGATACAATAATACATCAATATGGTTACTGCTCATGAATTAAATGTTTTTAACCTAAAAGTTGGTTTCGGTTCGCCACCAACCAATGAAGATCTTCACTCCAAAGAAAGTGATAGATATTTGAGTGCATCTTTTGTTCATGATTATAATAAGATAGTCTTCCCACCGTTAGGAGAATGAAAAACTACTGTCATTTGAATACCGACGTGAATTTGTGTGGAATGTATCCACTAGGTCTAAAGTTTTAAGCTTTCGAAAAGGGGAGATTATACAAGCCCTATAATGCTCTACATGAGATTATAAGTAAAATGATCCACATTCTCTACGTGATTCATCTATGAGAGATGATTGTCCTAGAAGCGACAATGTATGGCCCAGAAGTGGCATGAGTACCCAATATTAATAAGCTTATTATAGCTGATGCATGCATATAAGAATGTGTGAGATATATGATTGTTGATCATCGATGATAATTTACATTTGGTAGCTACCAAAAATCATTAAGGGCTGTACTGATGCTATGCCACGTTTCATTATGAATGTCGACAGAGTATATTATTGGCCAAATTGGAAAGAGGCAATTCCAATGAAATTGAATATTTGAAACGTGATCAAATACTTAGACCTTTAACCCTACAAGTTACAAAAGGGTATTTACTAAAGTGAAGATAAATCAATATGACCCAATGTCTATTTATAGAGACATGAGATTGTGAACATCTTCCCTTATACGAATGACAATTTTCTATAAATACAGTGTTACATATAGCTATTATATTGACGATAGATTTATGGCACGTTGTCATCGTATATTATGAAGATTTTAAAGACACATTGCTAAAAGCAAAATCTCAAAAGCAAAGTGTCATAATAAGCGTATTGCTTATCAAATCCTCAAGGGATTCAAATACATGAATGATTCAAGTTATGAAAGGTTGAAAGAGCCTGAAGCTCACTCATGGAATGCTAGCTCATATGTACTCATTTCGTTCTAGTCAACGAGATCTAAATTTCCTTAATGAGTACTATGACGAGACTACTATCGAATTCGAATTATAATTATAATGTTGCAACATATTCTAACTTTCGCAAAGTTATGAATTACTTAGAGTTCTTGAAAAGCTCATATGAGACATATCAATACACAAAGATATTGATGTGTATGACTAGGTATGCCATGATGATTTTTCAATGTTTTAAACTATACAAAGTTAAATGTTTCAATTTCTTTATATTGTTTAGCTATAACTTTGTGTATGATTTTGAGCATGTGAGATTGTTTTCTAACCTTATCATATGAGGTAAGGCTTATTGAAAATTGTCTAGCTTTTTTAGTATTGCTTTAACTTTGCAGGTATGAAATTTTGTGATGAGCCCCTATATGCAAAGCATACATGGTCTCACTTCAGTGATAGACACATCAAACCACTATACATGGTCCATGTAGCTTATCACATACATAATCGAGGCTTGCAACAATTAGGGGGAGCATCCGGAAGTATGCTACCTAGGACATATGCACGTTGTGCTCTTTTTGTCCTTCGACCAGAGTTATTTTTGTCCCACTAGGTTTTTGTTACCTGGCAAGGTTTTTAACGAGGCAACAATAAGCATGTCCAATACCATCATTTATTGGTGGACATCCAAGGGGGAGTATTGTAAATATTATTATCTATGTAGATGTCTAGGTAAATACTCATTAGTTATGTACTTTGATATAAACCCTACCTCTATATAAAGGAGGCTAATGAGACTGAATGAGAACACTTCTACTTCCTCCTTACTATTCTCTCTTCATCTTCTTCCTACTTTATAACAGGAGTCTTTTATTACACTTTTATTCTTTTGGTTTTTTTTTTTTTTGAATAAACTAACAATTCTTTATTAATTAGCATAGTACTCCTTTTCAATTACATCTATAATAAAATAGGGGGGAACAGACCTCCAGCTAGCATCTAGAGAAACAAAAAAAAAAAAAAAAAAAAAAAATAATAATAATAATAATAATAATAATAATAAAAGAGCATGATTAGCTAATTTATGTAATTTATGAGCCATAGAATTAGTTCGACGATAAACATGAGTAAAATAAGAACCTAGAACCTGCTGCAGATCGAAGATAATATTAGTAAATTTTTTTTTTCGATGACAGTAAGACAAAAACAGAAAACTAAAACATAAAACCTCTAGTAACACCCCCTCTTAGCTGATCTAAGTGGAACACTGAGGACATAGCAAGGGGTAAACAGAAAAGCATACAAAATTATTTTGAGAATTAAGTGCTAATGAAGCTAGGAGATTTGCGACATAGTTCGCTTCCCGGTAAACATGCCTGAATATGATGAAGTTGAATTGTTGAGCCAGAGTCCTGATATCTTGGACTAGAAGTTTAATTCGCTAAGGTACTTAATTCACATCTTCCATGAATGCAATCGATGAGCAACTTGGAATAACCTTCAACAGAAATGTTTGAATAATGATGAGGAAAGCAGTATGTAAACCACCCCTTAAAACAATTGCTTCAGCAATGAGAGCATTAGTATTGCCTAACTTTTTATTAGCAACAAATAAAGGGTTACCATCTGAATTCCGAATAACATAACCAATAGTAGCATTTCCAATTCTCACAGATCCATCGAAATTCAATTTAACCTGTTCAGTGTTAAAAGGTTGCCATTTAATATAAAAATATTTTGAAACTTTAGGAGTAGTAGTCTTAAGATTAGCTTGCATGTAACTTGAGCCAAACAAAATAGCTTGACATAAGGTGTTATGGGGTGTAGTAATTATATTCTGGAATACTAACTTATCAGTGAATTTGGTCATATCCTTTTTTAATTAATTAGTCTATACGTCTATCGTTCTCCAAAAAATTTGAAAATATTAGCCTACTTGCAGTTGTCTTTTAAACGCTACAAGGCGCGTTTAACAGATGCATTTGATACCATCCTACTTTTTGCACCGCTGCGTATTTATCCCCAATAAAAGGCTTCCATCTTCATATCAGTACAGAAGCTAAGCCTACAACTCACATAATCGAGAGCTAGAGATACAGAGAAAGGGAGATCATAAACATGGAAGAAATACGTAAGGCTGCTTTAGCTTACTACAATAACTTGCCAAAGGATCTACAGAAGCTGGCATCTACAAAATTCAAAGAAATTGATTCAAGTGGTGATGGCACAATAAGCATCGAGGAATTCAAGAAGAGTATGGGAAGCTCTTTCCACAACAACCCTGTGATCATGGAGAGAAGCTTCAAGGAGCTGGACAACAACGGAGACCGCAAGTTGGATTTCAAGGAGTACATCATTCTTTACTATCTTGTAGAGAGCGGTAGGGTGCTGATTTATTGTGCGGGCAATGGATGTAAGGCCGCACCTTTTCTCAAGGGACTCTATTTCACTTGCGTCGACTGCTTCCACCATAACAAAAATGGAACTTTCGATCTCTGCACCTCTTGCTACCACAATGCAGACTTTGATCATGAACACAAAAACTTTGTCGATAACCATGTGTTACTTCGTTCCAAGGCTGCTTGTTGTGAATCCACATCTGAGGTAACAATCATAAGTCATCTCTGATCTTAGGAAATTTCCTATCAAAACTACCGAAAGTTTTGATAGGAAATTTCCTCTAAGATAGGGTATATGATCGAAGACTCTCTTTTAAATACTAGTTTGATAACATAACAAATTAGACTATAGACTCCATCCATATTATTGATTCAATCATGATCCTATACTTTTGCATATATATCAATTGGAAACGTTACCTGACCATCTTCATTTTTATACCTACGAGCTAGGTGTAATAGTAATCCGCTCCGTTTTTCTTTTGGGAAAGAATATGATTCCTCATTTATAATACTACATATTTGAGTAATCATAACGGTGAAGTTATTTGAATGTGTAGCCATGCTCTCCTGGGTCTGATTCTCAGTCCAATCAAGTCAGTCGAACTGGATCAAAGGGAGTGCCAGTTAATCGATCTGGATCAAAGAGGGTGAGTTTGTTCTCTTAACAAGCAGTCGATTTCATCGATCCACATTTCAGTTCTTGTTGTCAACAACCACGTTAAAAGAGAGCTATACAAAATTTCTTTATATATACTAATTACATTTTTCTATGAAAGTAAGGTTATCGCATGTGATATCTGGACTTTTTTGGACTGAACATAATGATACGTAGACTTTCAGAGTTATTAAAAAGGTACCTGAACTTTCAAAATTACATCAATAAGGTGCTTTCATCTATTTTTCGTTATTATTCCTCCATTAATTTTAGTAACACATCAATGATGGGACTCGATGCAAAGGGGCATAAATGACTTTTTGCCTCAAAGAAGACCCGAAGGGCTTATAATTAAGACCACTCCCATCACTTTCTGCTCAATTTCTCTTTCAGTCAATCCCAAAAGAGAGTTGAGAGATTCCCACTTTGGGTGTTTTCCAAATAATAAAAATTATTTAAGAAAATATGATGTTGGAATGTTGGATATTGGTATTATTTATAAGGAGACAATAATTGAAGGTAAAGTTTGAGTGACATGTGTTTGTCCACGTTAGATGAGCTTATGACAGTCATTTTAATAGTAAATTTGAGTGAAAGTTTGATTTACCCCTGCATTGATGAATAATGGAAAATAGACGAAAACACCTTATTAATATGGTTTTGAAGGTCCAGGTACTTGATTTGATTATATTTTAAATTATACATTTTTTCGTTACTAACTCGGTAACTGGGTTAATATGCTCACCATCTGATACGTACACTGTAATAGCTAATCGGGTAATTGTTCTTTATTAATTGAATTTGTTCATAATTATTTCTGCAGAGGGCAGTACTTGAAGCAATCAAATCTGGAGCGAGTGTTGCACGTGCAGTAGGAAATATGGCTTCTGATGTTACTTCTTGCAGTATCATGTGATTGATCTACAAACCAGTTTCATCGTAGTTCGATCGATACGCATGATGCATCTTGGTTTGAATTAAAGCGTGGAGAGAATAAGGATCGTTGTTAATCCATGTTGGTAATGAGATTTATTTTTAGGGTGTTATTATCATTTTATCTTTGCTAGGGTTTTAATACATAAAGCCCTTGTATTACAAAGGTATCTTGCTATGAGTGTGTCCCACTACAAAGCTTTTATCTAGAGCACTACTAAACTATTACTACTAGGTGTCCCGTGCTTCCAAATGATTGTATCGGTTAATTTTTGTTCTGTTGACAAACAAATGGCTAGGAACTACCATGCATGTGTATAGACAATGTTTCTCCTAAACCTTGTTAACGTATTTAATTACTTCTTTGTAAGTGGATACCTAAGTTCAGATTAACCCCGATGGATGCCTTTGATATTATTGTTTCTTTTCAAGGTACATAATAAAGGAAAACATACTCAGCAAAATTAATTAGTGGATAGGGCGACATATCATACAATACCCAAAAGACAAAAATTGTTTAAGAACAAGAGAATTTAGGAGAATATTTGGATATTTTCATTAATAATAGAGAACTCTTTATATAGATGATTATATCTTCAATATCTTGCAGACTTGCAGTACAGGGAATCTTAATCAAACATTGATTTGGAAATCTAGAATATTCTACCATATTACAGCTAGAACATGCAAGTAATCCTGTTTGGGCAAGACACACGTAATTCGGGTTTTCTTTGACATTCCCTTTGTACTGTCCAAATATTGGTGCTTCTCACTGTTGTGTTTTAGATGATTACTCACAAGCGCACGATTGATTGTAGTATATTTAGTGCAAGCACGAGGTCTTTCCAACAAAGATTGAATTTCGAATTGATTCTAACTCAAATAACCAATTATTGAACAAAGAAATAAATAAATACTTGGGAAGATTGTGATGATTGAAACTATAACTAAATTGCTAAGAATAGATACAAAAGAGTTAAGAGAAGGGTTTTTCAGAAGGTTGAAAACTATGAGAATTGAATGCTAAGACTTTCAATCCACCACCTTGTACTTCTACTCTATTGCTAGCTAAAAACCATTGAATTCCATCGATCTCATGCTAAAGATTCCCGTACATAAGACTTATTGATCTCGGACATATGTCAAAGTTCTTCTGACTTATGAATTCTAACTTATTGATCTCGTATAGAACTCAAGTAGCCGAACTATAGTTTGCTTCACTTAATGATCAAGTTCAAGCAGGAAACATGTTCAACTCCATTTAGCACAAAAGAACTAGGAAATCATGCAAACAAGAATATCAACTATGATCAAGCACTTGTATTCTTAATTCACAACTCTTTAATCACAAGATTGAATTATTTTTTGGCACCTTAGAAAACATCTACTCTTTGATCAAGCCTCATGTTCCCCAACCAAATAATTAGTAAAAGATACCCAAGTCTTATTGGACCCGAGCAAAGACTTTGAATAAAAGTTATATTGAAACGGTAACTAAGATTTTAACATTGCAATCTAGAAATTCAATAGCAAACCAACTAAACAAATAGAATATTCATACTAAGGGCTTCATCTCAGCCCTAGATTAGGAATTTAGCAAAATGAATTGATAAAAATAAATAAGAAAAACATAGTGAATGAGGAATGATGATGGAAGTGACTCGTCTTGCTCTTATTGCATCTCTAATATGCTTTTCAAGCCCCTTCTTCTGTATCTCATGTTTTATTTGAGAGAAAGTCCTACCCAACATAGCTTTCTTGGCTCTTAATTAAGTCTCTTTATCCAGCTTGGAATAGGATTGCACTTTAATTGGAGAGAAATTTTCAAGATTTTTTTGGTATAAGAAGGAAACTCCTAATTGTATGTCATCCACATTCTATCTTGTTTCCATCGAAGTGCTAAGATCAACCGGCTTGGGCCTCACAAGTTGGATTTCCGAAAAGATATGCAAAACTCGTCAGAATCTGCCTTCCCAAATTAGGTTCACTTAAATTATCATAACTTGCTCTTGAAAGAATGCGAATGCACTTCCATAACACTCCTTAGAAAGCTAACATACGCATCTTTCCAATGATATATGTCCCGTCTGCTAACTCCTTGTGAGAAGGTACAATTTAATCCTCAAATTTGCTGCTCAGCAGAGGCAATTCTGGAAGCTTAGGATAGCAAGCACGCTTTCAATCCCATGTTCGACTTTAGGGTCCAAATCCTTCTTTTCTCCAACTTAACCTACAAAACACAAAAAGTAAATTACTCAAAAATAAAATAACTAAGCCTAGAATCCTCCATTTAAGGGTATAAAAATATATGAAATTATGAACCTATCACTCACATTAGCAGACTGTGTCGTCTGTTAATGACACTTCCGTTGATATCCAGCAAATTTCTGTATATCACTGCAGTCATCTTAGTATATATGCGTAATTCTTACTTTCTTATGCAATTATAAGAGAGAAAAAAAAATGTCTTCATCAGTAAAATCAGCTCATCGTCAGTATTATTGTTGGAAATACAAATTTTTAATATCATATTATTATAGTAAAGAATAAATAACTTGCTATCTTTTTCAGACCTAGCCGTCTCTGCTAGGGCTTCTCGGTGTAGGCTTCTTCACTGATAAAATTTCCAAATCTCACTTCTCTCCTTTAGATCTCATCTTTGTTCGATGGCTGACATCCGTTTTGAGGCTGAGGAGGCAGGGCTCCAGATGGATTCGAGCCTCGTGGCGTTGGGGACTGCAGGGGCTGCAGCGTTTCAGGATGGGAACTGGTACATGGTGGGCCGTTTGTTGGTGCCGAAAGCAAGGCTGCCCGGCTTCAAGGGTACTATTTCCACGATCTGGAATATCCGATCAGGGCTGACCATTCAGGATGCAGGGGAGCGCTTTGTGTTCCAATTTGAGAATGAAGGTGTGCGCAACCGGATCTTGCGTGGAGGCCCTTGGTTTTATCGGAATACTATGCTGGTGGTGGGAGAATACGATGGCCTCAGTCCGGTGGAGGAGGTGCCTCTAAATCTGTTGGAGGCCTGGGTAGCTGTGAAGGGGCTTCCTTTTGCTCTGAGGAACAAGACGGCGCTGGCCATGGTGGGTGCCTCTTTGGGGATGATGGTTCGAGTGGATCACAACGCTTTGAAGAGGAAAGAAGAAGAACAGCGCATCAAGGTGGTGTTTGATGTTCGGCGTCGGGTCCGGGTCTGGAAGGTGTTTGAGTTCTCACCGGTGGTGAGACCGGAGTTAACCTTCATCTTCGAGAAGGTTAAGGGTTTTTGCCGGGACTGTGGGCTTTTTGTTCATGATGCCACTGGTTGTGACAAGCTCTTAATCCGAGAGAAGGAGGAACTCCAAACTGGATGTACGGCAGTAGCCATGGCCGGGTTATCGTTGAACTCGGGGACAGAGACTGGTTTTTTCTTGAAGGACAAGTCTCTGTGTTTGAGCACTGCCGATCTGGAGGTTGGGTCGGGGTCTGTTGGACAAGGTGTCTTGGTGGTAGCTGGTGGGACGGGCGACCATGCACCGTCGACAACTGTCGAGTTCATGCCTTCCATGTTGTCTGGTATACCTAGGGTTTTGGAACCAGTGATCCACACCATGGAGAACTTGAAGCTGAGGGCTCCAATGCTGGTTGTTCCGCAGGAGATCGCCTCGGAGTCCGGGACTTTGATCCCTAGGTTATCTGCGACAGGTACCGAGGGTTCAAGAATGGAGTTTTCATCCATGCAATTGGTCCCGGTGGGGAGAAAGAGAAAGGCTGCATTTTATTTGGATCGCCTTGGGAAGAAGTACTTAACTTTCCCCGAGTCGAAGCTGGAGGTTGGGGAGAGTGTCTCTTTGATTGTCCAACACAAGAATGGTAAGCTTCTGGTCTCACCAAAGAAGAAGAAAGGGGGACGTCCTAAGGGAAGCAAAAATAAGATTAAGCATGCAGATGAACAAGCAGTGAAGAAGATACGTAAGTATAAGCGTAGAGGGAAAATTTTGAATTCTGATTCCTCAAGGGAAGCGTTGGATACTGCCACTGTGGAGGAGGTAGGGCCTATGCAGATGGGGGCAGATGAGGTTGTGAAGGAGCTCCCGGTTATGGAGGGAGAGCTGGAAGGTGACACGTCACCTTCTAGGGCTAGTTTAATTTGATTTTGGTATGGGTTGCAAAAACCGGAGCCTTAGTTGAAACCATTTTATGTCTGCTTCGAGGTTTCTGGGTTTTTGTAAGAATAAAGGTGCGTGGACTTCCTAAAAGGTGGGTGTACTAGGGATTTGTTGGGGTTTTATTCTTCTAGAATAGGGTTTCAGGAGGTTCTAAGGAACGATTCTTTCTGTCGACCCCATAGGGGTGTTTCGTTTTTGTACTGCTTGCTGAATATTAATGAAAGGGCTGACCTATTACCATCAAATAACTTGCTATCTTTAACCTTTACTTTATTACATTTACAATTCTGTTTTGCAGATAATGCTAAACGAATAAATAACTTGAAGAAGCTGGAAAACGTGAGCTCATTCAAACCAGAAGGCCACTGTTTCCTCAAAAGTTCAAAACCATTGGTTTCAATGGTTTTGAGAAGGAGGCGTTGTTTTCTATCAAAGCAGTCTTTGTAGAACTCTCATCTTGTGCTATAAAAGGCGTTCATACCCGGTTCTCTAATCACGTATAGCTTTAGGTTCTGATTAAGAAAAATGGTGAAAGACGTGAGTCCTGGGGCCATGATGATATGAAAGAAGATGACTATAGGTCTCCAGAGACTGACTGTGGCTCTAAACCACTCATCGAATCAATGATTTACCAGAGGTACACTCTTTGTCTCTGAGTTAACTACTTTGATCAAACTATAATATGTTTCTTTTGTGTATCATTGATTAATGTCTCTTTCAGGATCTTCACAACAAGTGAAGGGATCCAGAGAACTTGAGCTGACGAGGCCGACAAGGCTGATTGCAGTTTCAAAACCTAAAAGCCTCTTTACATGTTGGTATTTGTCTCTCTGTCTTTCTTCATGTTCCTCCAATGTGATATCTGTTTTGGATCTGATTTGGTATCATTTTTTCGTGATCAGTGTCAATGTGCTGATCAATGGCAAGATTTTTGCAAAACGGTGATGAAACATCAGCACATGATAGTGTGGTTCAGGCTCTGGATTAACTGCCATTGCCTGTGCATCTCTTGTTACTTGAAGGATACCATTGATCTTTGAAGAGAAAGAGGGATAAAGAATATGACGTAGAAATTGGATTAGTGATTTACCAGTATTCTTGCTACTGAGGTTCCATATATATGTAATTTGTAATTCAGAGATCAATAGATCAATGAGAACTACTTTATTTCAAACCAATTGTAACGAATTTTGTTAATGAGTTTGTTCTCTTTCTGTAGTTGTATAGATGATTCATGTTTGTGGCTATGGTTAATCATAACCTACCGATGAAAAATTTCATATAATCATAGACAATCCTTGTACATTTTACTTGCAACTAACAGATGCTTAATTATGTGCTTGGCTGTGACTTTGATCCTCTTTGAACTGAGCGTATTGCAAATGATAGATTTGAGCTTAGGACCTGAGTCCTATCAGATTCAGTTAGATTTGAGTTTATGACCTTGATCCTCTTTGAACTTAGCTCATAGATTTTCAGTAACTGGTTAGTCGCGAATGAATGATTCTTTGTTCTGAAAAAAAAAAAAAAAAAAGAATTCGCAGTTTAGAGCTGATCTCAGCTCTAACAAAGCTTCCCTTTATTTAGAACTGTGATTTGATTTCCTTTGCATAGTCTCGCTTCTTTGGAACACACACTCCCTGATACATGCACCCTTCAATTGTATGCAATTGTATTTGACTTGAAGTGGTGACCAATGCATTTGATAGGAGTCACCTTCATTGAATTTTTTTTTTTTTTTTTGGCAAAGCACCTTCATTGAATTCAAAAACCGATTTATCTATTAGTCTATTACTGTTGCTAACATGAATTCGACTTCTTTAATTTCCCGTATAATGTGCTTCAACTAGGTTTCGCCTAAATCAGGGACCATGCCTTCATTTATCGTGATGGAAAACTCTTGCCCAAGACTACTACTGTATGCGTTACTCGTTTAAGTTTGAACAAAGGCCATTATTTAGGCCACAACATGCCAAAGGAGGAGACATGTAATCTTCGGAGATGGTTAAGAGTTGCAAATTGGAACTTGTCCATATGTGTTCCAACCTACTTCTGAATTCAAAATGTAAATAGAAAATAAACCTTTTGAATATGATGTTTATTGATCTCTCTATGAAACACAAGGAAATCTAATTAAAAGAAAAAAAAAAATTATCCTTTCTTGTTGCTTCTTTTCCTTTCTTGAACGAGCCATGTATACAAAAGTTACAGGGAGACCAGATATAAGTCCTACAGAACGAGAAGGCCAAATGAACAGAAACGTTCAAAATGTGCCTGAACTACTGGGATTCATCCATGGGATTACAAGATTCAGATCTTAAATCCTTGTCGTCTTGCATTGATTCCTCGGATGTTTTTGAAACTGAATCCTCGAGTGCCTCAAGAAAAGACAATACTGTGAACTTATCTGCAAGAGAAGCTGAGATTAGTAGAGAAAACCACATTATAGCAGATAGATTAATCTCAAACATGTTGAGCAGTTCTCAAATCATTAGTTCAAAAATTCTAAAGACTGCAACATAGTATCAGCTAAAGCTCCAATCTCCATAAGCACCTCCCTGTAATACCAATGCTACCAACACTAGTAAAACCAAATTAGCGACCTGCCAATATGGCTCATCACTTCCTATACTGCAAAAAGCAAAGCCTCCAGAAAACCAAACTTGCACTCTGACAGCCACATTCCTCACCTGATCCACTGTCTCAATCCAACCCTAACCAACTACTTTTTAGTCCTTACACAAATTGCAACCACAAAAAGTAAACCACCATTCCAACCTAATCATCAGTTGCACACCCACTATACCCTAGATCCGAAATGTCCACACCAATCAGCCAAAACCTATGACTGTTGCCTTCAGAAATCACCTTCACCTTTCACTAGCAACCATAATCGAAAACAGTAACTGGAAAAGAAGGGGGGGGGGGGGGGGGGGGGGGGAAGACGACCATAATTCAAAACCCACATCCTAGACGGTACTAGAATAAAATCTGGAACCAAAAACTTAAGTCTAGTGCAGTTATGAGTGATGACTTTGTACAATGACAGTGAAAATGGGGTGGTATTGTACTGGGAGTTGACTTGGTATTCAGTGCTGTTACATTCGTATGTGGTATGGTTTTGATCAATGTTAGGAAAAAGTCTGTATCATTACCAATAATAAACAGATGAGCACAACGTTGGGCAATGGATTGTGGTATGCAGAGAGGAAATTCAACTTAATAATGTGAAAAGTGAAAAGTGAAAATGTGATACGAGTATGACATAAAAATTACCTTCCCTCTTATTATAATGATGGCAGAATCGACTTTTCTTTTATAAATAAAAAGTTTATCCATTTCTAATAAAACACAGAAGTTACAAGTGGACTTTAATTTGGAACTAAAAACGTGAACCATTTCAAAATTCAAATAAACTTGCTCGCGTGCTACTGTGTTGTTTTGGCAAGCTATTATGTCAGTCTAAATTGAATTTAACTGAATACTGTTTATTAAATGTGAAGCATAAAATCGACCACTGAGCAATAACACAATACCATAGTAACTTTAATATAATAGCAAGCTACAAGATTCTTATGCAAAGGTTCTTACATTTACTTGGGTCAATACCAAACTGAGTCAAATCTATCTGTCCTGTTCGAAGTACCTACAGATAATTGGGGAAAGATCAAGGCAAGTTCAGAATAATGATGATAATTATAAAAGGCAATTAACAGTGCCACCAATCATCATTGAGATTCCAAAAAATGTGGTTTCAGGTTCTTACATAATTGAATGAATCCATTTGTTGGCGGAATGGTGGACTCTGCAGCAACTCCAATATATCCTCCGGAGACCATTGACCCTACAACCTCAACAAAATCAAATGATGGAGCAAAAGCAAACTAAAGCATGAAATACTGAAAATTCAAACACCAGAATGCTGCATACCTCAGGCAAGTAAGATCCTAAACTCTGTTGCAGTGGCAATGTCTCAATCAATGGCAGAATCAAATCAGGTGTCAATATATCCTCCAAATTTATGCCTGGGCCCGAAGAAAAAAGAAAAGAAAAAACAATTAAGATGCAACTGTATTATGGGCCATTATGCAAATTTGATAGAAATTTTAAACTCATCGAGAGGCTTGACAGATCTCAGCTAAGAAGTTGCAACAAACAACTGACAATTTAAATTGATCTACACCTCTAAGAATGGCTCAAATTTGCATTATCATCCTGCCTTTAGAATGGTCAATTTTACCGGTTAAATTCTGCAATTAGAATCTAATGTACTACCATTCTGCGGTCAATTTTATCGGTTACAAATGATGTGGTTACGACCAATTTGCACCTTTGAACAATAAAGTAGCAGTGTGAAATTGAGACGTAACATATCTTTGAACCCTACAATCTTAGAAGACGGAAAAATCTGGCATATAGCTAAACAGCTAGGGGTTACGAATTCCAGACCACATGAAAGCAAAGTCAGCAAACCATGGACCTGGGCATCGCTAATAACAATAATAACTTGCATAAGCTAAAATAATGTTTCGGGGTTAGCATTTATCTTTTCCTTCCTACCTAGTACCACTTTCATAAGACTACAACAGCATTGATGCTAGTATTTATGAGTACATGTCCTAACTAATCTAGTAATGGAGGATCAAAGCACTTGACCATGGGGTGTATGAAATAATGATTTCACATTGCACAACATATCCAATGCTCCATGAATTTGCCACATTTTTTAATACAAACTAACAAGGAATTTTGGAGTACAACTATACAAAACAATAGATAGTTGGGAATTGAGATGATAAAAATAATGGCTGTAAGAAAATTCCTAAATGAAAAGCAGCATACACAAATTGATCATAAAAGTTCAGAAGTATTGCATTGCATTTGTATCTGTTGGAAAGAACATGAATAGTCAAATTATTACCTCCATCTGGATCCCCAGCACTATCTGCAACAGTATCATGAGATGAAGTGTAAGAGCATAGAGCAACTCCATGAAAGAAAAAGAAAAAACTAATATAAAACGTATACTTTAAGGAGATAACTAAGTAGACCTGCACGATCGATGTTACTCAAGATTCTTTGAAGATCTTCCAGCTTCACTGGGCCAGATGAAGAGGTTACATCGCTACTTGCTTCCGCACCCAAGTTTGGTTCCACCAAGATTCCAGCTCTGAAAGACGTAAGCAAATCATATCAGACCAATATACAGCAAATGTCAAGAATATATAGAAAGGAAAATCTCATTTGTAAATAAATAATAAAGGTATTGCATGCAACAGATTAATTATAATATCATAGGTCCTTTTAGGACAACAGATCAATTGAATTTTAGAATAGCTAAACTCATATATCATAGACTTTATAGGCCTGCCTGCAAAATTAGAATTTAAAGCTTAAAAGCAGTGAACAAGGTCATGAGTTAATAGAGGTAGTACGCCATATTGACAATCAAACAGAATCCAACTAAAAGCACCCCAAAACTTATTTGCCATTCCACTTTATAATCAGCAATGTTGTTTCATTATTTGTTGCAGAGTTCTGAGTCCAACCCCCACCCTTGTTACCCTCCCTTGAATCAAACACAAAGGTTGCAGGTTTCACTGTTATAATACCTTGATGAAATATCATCTTCAAACATATCACCAGCTGTGAGAGGAACTGAGCCATCAGGGCCTTCTTCTTCAAGTATCTCTTCTGAAATCAGTAATATAACCCAAACATCAAACTTGATGCAGAAATATAGCAGAACACATACTATCCTCTCAAAATTTAAACAACACTAAACAGTTCAATCAAAAATTTAACTCTGTGTGCTTTTTAAATTTATTTTATAAGACTTTCCTAATAAGATCCAGGTTGACATGGGATTTTTCGAAATGTAAATGCTCTTATGGGACATGATATGATGTCAATATCAATCAATTAATATCATAGTATTAAATGCTCAGAGTTAAAAATAATTCAAGTCTAGGTTTGGGATAAAGTCTAAAAATTTTAGACCTGCAGTTACTGGAAACTTTAAGGAAAGACACTACACATACTTTATAGAAGAGCTAAGCTAACCCACAATAATAAATTTGACATACCTATCGGTCGATTGATGTAGTAATTAACGGAGGTACATAACTGTGTGTCATCTTCAGCTTTCGGCTCCTGGATAAATGAAAGAATCTAAATCTTAGAACTACTAACATGTTAAATAAAAACAAAATAAGGAAAATGGATACACAATTAACCTGACCTGCATCCAAAAGAAAAACTTCCTATCATCTGTGTTGAACTTCAGTATGTACACCCTTCCTGATGCTTGATTAACCTAAGTGAACCAGAAGTGAAGTGATGATATTGAACCTTACACTAGGGGGAAGGGGAGGCCAATTTAGATCATTAAACTCAAAAATTCTAAGATCAGGTGAAGTATACCTTTTCAAAAACTGCCTCATCAGGAAAAACAATCTGATCCTGTAGTACCTTTTGTTAAGGATATTTAAGACACACTACTATATGCGTGTGTGTATGTATATTATATATATATATATATATTAAAGAAAATATGAAGATAAAGTTATAAAAAAAAAACACGAATGGAACAGGAACCAGTCAAGAGAATAAGATAGGTTGCACAAATAGAAAAGGGATACTAAGACGAAGCACAAGGATAAATACAAAGACAGCCAAAGAAATAAGAACAACAACAACAAAAAAATAATAACAAAAAATGAAAAGTTTGAAGTTTTCAAAGCAAGGAGCATGCTTCAATCAATCAAACATGAAATCCACAGTTCCTGCACCGAAGACCGGCTAGAAAATCGGATGAACAGTTTGAAGAGAAAAAAATAAATAAATAAAAAGGAATCAGGATACATCTTCAACTACATTTTGATTCCGATCAAGCCACTGGAAATGCACCAAACCCTCCTCACCCTGATACAAAAAGATAGATTTCACTCTAATTGGTTGTGCCAAAAATGAGTTTAAAACCTTAAACAAAATATTAGATAGAAAATTAGATTGTATTCTATATGCGAGAATTAGGGGAAAAAAATTATCTAAAACTTTGTCTTATACCATACCCTTGCTATGCGAACAAGTCCTTTACGAGTATCAGGAATAACCCTTTTCCCCTCAAAAGTCATTTTACCAGCTCGAAACTCCAGCATAATTTCCTGCCAGTAGATATTAGTTTAACAAAGCAAGAATCATCTAAAAAGAAGGGAAAACAAAAAAAAGAATACATAAACATTTGAAAGACACACACACATGCACATGTATGAATGTATGCGGCGCTTTGCTCTTACTAGCTAAAATTTAATGGTTTAATAACAACAATGTAACGGCAAAGCGGAAGTAGCGAAGATTAAGATTAAAGTTGTGTGTGGTACTGGGAGGTTGTATACTAGCTCCTTTCATTTGGGCAGGGGGTTACAAGACACCAGACCAATACTATTTTAAGTATTAATTATATAAAACCACAAAGTCAATTAGAAAGAGGATCCAAGCATTACAATATTGTCAGTGTGAGAAACGAATTCCTAAAAACATAAGGACAGCTTTTCCACCTCATTTACTTACCTTCGTAGCATACAATAAGTAAGGAAGACAGTAAAAACTACAACCTTTATGATTTTTATTTTTTCTGGGACAAAAACATTCTTTATTTTTCAGTGTACCATTATGATATGAACAGAAAATTTGATAAGTGTAATGATATGAATAGATTCGAAACACTTCAAACTAGCAATTCATAAGCTCCCTCTAATCGTTAAATTCACAGAAACTTCACCTGCTCAATGGATATTTCCCTACAAAATTGCTCATCCACGTTGTCTTTTATCTCATCCGAAAACACAAACAAACCTAAAGTCCTATCTATACGAAAACAAAAAGTGTCTACAAAGGCCAAAACAGTATTCGCGATGTTACTCTTCCCACACACCATCAAGAAAAGTTCCAATCCATCTCCTTCCCAAAACAACTTCTCAATACCATTTCATCCCAACTACGACTATCCCACTTTCTACTCTCTCACCCAACTTCAGGGCACCCCGAAACAGAATCGTAACCCGAAAAACAAGTCTCCACAGCCAAAATGCTCAGCCCCGAAACCCCCCCCCCCCCAACACTTGCAACATTCTATCTTCATCTTACCTAAGTCTCTTCTGAAACCGACTAGATAAAATTCAATTCAAAATCTTCTTCTCTTTAACAATCAAACAATTAGTTAAACCTAACATAACCATATCACTCTAACCCCAAATTTACATGCAATTACAGATACAATTTAGGTGGCCGGATGAATATGATACCTGCATTTGTGGAAAAGCGTCGGTTGAAGACGAACCCATGGCTTCAATTTATCTCAGTTTGCGACCTTCAACGGCACAAAGCTACAGAATTTATTGTAGAGAAAAGATTAGAAGAGATTGATGAAATAGGAAAGCTTTGAGTGGCGTATTGGAATAACCCCAAAACCCTAGAGTGAAAGAAACAGAGAGAGATTGATAATCATAGTGATTAAGTACCTGTAGAGTGGAGGTAAAAGGCGTTCTGAGTTTTTGATGGTGATGAAAGTTTCAGAGAGAAAGAGAGAGAGGGGTGTGAGCTTGTCTGAGACGAGGCGGTGGTGGTGGGTTGGGCACTGGGCGGACCAGAGAAGAGAGAGAAGAAGAAGTTGGGCTTCTCAACTCAGGGCATTGCTTTCATAATATTTACGGATGTACCACCCATCAATTTCATAACATCCGGCCCAAAACCAACAAGCTTTTGTTTTTTTGTTTTTTTTTGGAAGAGAGGAAGAAATTATTATTATTTACAATCGTAAATGAGGACATACAGAATAAACTCCGGAGCGTTTGAGAACCATTCTTCCTCATCATTAGAGTCAAACCCATAACTAGCAAACCTGTGAGTTACTCGAGTGGATGTTGAATTCCAATCGAAAGTAATTCATGGGAGAAGAGTTTTAATATCCTCCATTAAATTACCTAAGGTTGTTGAGCTTTCACCATCCTCACATATAGCCTTTACAGCTAAAAGACAGGCATTTTGAACAAATGCATTCCTACTTTCATAGCTTGTAACAGCTCTAGACCATGTTCAATTGCAAGAAGTTCTACATGAAATGCTGAAGTAACATACCTTTTATGGTAAGCAAATTCAGCAATGAACTTACCCTTTTCATTATGTATGGCACCTCATACACTACCATAAGTGGCTGACATCAAGAAAGCTCCATCGACATTCAATTTTAATATCCCTGCTAAAGGCGGATGCCAAGGTTGTTTCCTTTAAGTCTAGGCAAAGTCTGCTTTCTAGAAACCTAATTAGCTCAACTATACTCCTTTGACGGCCTCAACAATTAGATGAAAAACCTCATCGCATTATTGTGTTTTGTGTGTGTGTGTGTACCAGATGCATATATATTGTATTTATTAAAAAAAAAAAAAAAATAGTTGTCTGATTAAGCAACCACACGCATTTTTTAATCTTAAAAATGCGATACCTAATTTCTCGTTTTCATTTTGCAAAACAGAGTTGGTGCTAAAATTTTTTTGAAGAATATCTCCTCACTCACTTACTACATCTCGCTTTTGGAAATTGATTTATAATATGATCTACTTGCGATGATAAATGAAATTGGAAGAGGTACCCTAAAAAAAACTCTCTAATGTTTAAGTCAATTTGTGCTTGAGATATAGTAAGTGAGAGTGAATGCGATTGTTTACCTCAAATGTTCACTATACCAAGTAATTATAGTGACAGCGTATCCTTTTCTTGACAAATTCAAACACTGCCTCTTTGACTTGTATTGAGCGAAAATCCCCATTAATATTTTGCACCCCACAAACAGTTTTTCGAAAAATCGAGGTTTGTATCTCGAACATTTTCCAAAATCGAATACGACCAAAATCCAAGGATTACACTGTAATTTAGCTCTCGGCCAATGACCAAATTGTAATTAACATACCAACACCACTAAAGACGCTGCAAGTTTTCAAACAAAAGTGGGAACGCCGTGAAGACCACAAAGCAAACTCAGCAAATTCGCAAACTTTCAGAATAAGAATTCACAAGCTGAGATGGAGAGCAAGGTCTTTGTCCAATACAACCACACCGATCCCTGTGCATTTGCGCGCTGGACTACCAAGTATTTACCTTTCCCTTTTCTCCCTCAGAAGATTTTCCCCCTGTAATTATTTATTAAACATGGACTTTTTTGCAGGGAAAGCTTCCAGTTCATGTCAGCCAGGCCTTGGCAACAAGTCATCGACTTTTATTCCGATGTGGTAAAGGGTCAGAAGCCCTTGTCTGCGTTGTTGGGTACTTCTTGTTTGAGTAAAAACAGAATTTACAATAGTGTAGAGTGTGTAAATTCTCAAAATAGGGGTGGGAGGTGGGCAAGACTGACGTTCAAGATTGTGGTTTCGTATCATGGGGGTTCCTTTGATGGGTGGCAAAAGCAGCCGGACCTCTACACTGTCCAAAGGTGCTAGCTTTGGTAAATTTTCATGTTTTTATGTGCATTTGAGAGTTACCCAAGTTGAGTTTGCTGTGGTTGTTTGGTAAATTTTTCATGTTTTTATGTGCATTTGAGAGTTACCCAAGTTGAGTTAGCTGTGTTTGTTTGTGGTTTTTGTGACTGTAATTGAAGCACTTGGTGTTTTGCTCTTACATTGTTGTGGCATTTTGAACAGTGTTGTTGAACAATCTCTTGGGAAATTTGTTGATGAGAGGAAAGCCCAGATGCTGAAAGACAGAGGGTTGCCATTGGAAGGGGCTGCTACTGTCGCGGGACGGACCGATAAAGGAGTGACAGCCCTTAATCAAGTTTGTTCTTTCTGTATGTTACAATATCGTGCACACTCTTTTTCTTTGCTTGTTTACCTTACAATGTTCAGAGTAAAGTTTTCACTATTTAAATTTCAAAGAGTATCGATCAATGGCTACCTTGTTGTTATATGGAGAATCTTGTTTTAGGGTCAATTGAGTTTCCCACTGAATGCATTTTGGAGTTTGGAGTTCTTCTAATGTTGCTCCTTTTTGACTTTTTAGATACTTGGAGAAAGGATGTGCAATCTCAAGATATTGCAGATTCTATAAATAGTGCAGCACCAGGAAAACTCAGGACAGTATCTGTTACTGAGGTGTTGTTTTGCTCTGATTTTCTAGAAATTGTGCGCTGTAAATATTAAATCCACTAATCATATATTTCTTGCTTAAATTCTTTTAGCTTGGTGAATCTGGATACCTATCTGCTTTTATCTTTGGCTATTCCTTTTACTTTTGCTGACAGCTAGTCTATCTTACTATAGGTGTCACGTGTATTCCATCCAAATTTTTCTGCCAAATGGAGGCGTTATTTGTATATGTTTCCATTTAATGATGATGAGGAGGACGGAGAACAAAGCAATGAGACTGGAGAGAATACTCAAAAATTTAAGATTAAAGATAATCAGCATGAAGTGGTATCTGATAAATGCAATGAGGAAAATGTTGGAAACTTAATCATCACTGATGACGTAGAGTTTGAAACTGAGAAGAAGCCACGGATGTTCAGCGTAAGCAGGGTGAACAAACTTTTACAGAAACTAGAAGGAAAGTTATTATCATATAAGCTATTTGCACGCGACACCAAAGCATCCAGAAATGAGTAAGAATTATTATTCACTTTCTCATCAGTATTTAGAGGCTCATCATTTTTCACATTATAGCTTTGTCTTCCCTTGCAACTCAAATTAGCATCATTGTTGCTTGTTCTTTCTGTGCCTCCAATTTATATCATTTAGTAACCCTTGGTATGTGCATTGTCTTTCATTGGTTTGGTCACGACCATTGTTAAATATGATTTTCATTGATCTGTATGTTTACAATTGTACCATTATATAGCTAAGATCTGCTCTACTGTTACCAACATAATTCAATGCTATAAATACAAATATTCAAAACTAATCTACAGTTACACAATCAGTTTTGATTGTGGAGAGGTTACACAATCAGATTTGATTGTGGAGAGGAAATCAATCTAGGAGAGTGATTTTCTCTAACAACCATTTTACTTGTTCCCCTCACCTTTTCATGCAATGGAGTCCGGAGAAGTAGTTCTTATAATATACATGTCCATGGGTCAATGCACTTCTTCAGTGTGTGCATAATGTGTACTTCATTGACTGATCCTGATATTCTAGCACAAAAAATAAAGCAAATTTCTAGCATGAAAAAAGGAAGCAAGTTCTTTTTTTTTTTTTTTTTTGTTTTGTCAGGATTAAACTTGATCTGAGTTTAGAATGCCTTTCTTCTCCATTAAATACAAAGGGAAATTTGGAAGAATATCAATACACAGGGAAACAGGATATAGTAGCATGAAACTCTTTTTGTCATGCACATCTGGTTTTTATCCTCTTGTATTTTTTTTCCAATATTAAGGAAAACGGTGCTTACTTTTATGACCAGTGAATATTACTTATATATGCACATAATGAGGTCCAGTTATATCTTCTCTAATAATTCCGATTCAACTGGTTCAAGTAAAATTACTGATAAAAAAGGTTCAAATGTTATTGCACTGTCTGGGTTCTGTTAAATCGTATTTTTAATTTCGTACTCAAGGATATAGCTTTTTGCTACTCAAAGATCCCCTTAGTATTGACTTAACTTATCAAGAGGACCTTGTTATTCCATCTGCTAACTGTAGCTGTTTATCTATTTCAGGGGTCCACCAACAGAGTGTTTTGTCTTCCATGCTCGAGCAAGAGAGTACAGATTACCGTGTTCGGTATGTATTTGCTATGTTACTAGTCTAGCAGAACTTTTCTCTGTCTCCTCTCTTTATATTTCCCCATCAAATAAACATCTCTTAGGTTCACTTCTTTTCAGGTTGGAGAATGGAACTCCATTGTTTAGTTTTTGCACCCATATAGGTTTGCATGCATATTAGCAGATACGACTTAAAATGGTGACATAACTTAAAGAAGTTATGTTCTCTGACAGAAATAGGAACAGCATATACCAAAAGGGGGAAGTTAAGAAAAATAGAAAATACATACTTTCTCGGTTTGACCAAAAGGAACTCTAAGCTTGCATTCACTTGGGCAATTGGAGCCTAAGTTTGCAGCTAACCCTTCTGAAGTTCTGGAAAATACCAGGTTGTAACGACTACTGTCAGGATATTTGTCTATAATTGAAGAAATTTCAATTATGAAGGCCTTGCCTCAACCTTCAGGTAGTAAATTGTGGGTTGTGGATCTTGTAGGTCTTTGATTACGTCATAGATTAGAGGAAAAGGAGTCTTAGAAAATGCTCATTATTACTGAGGTGTCTGGCACTTTGTAGCCCCCAGACTTTTCAGGTAGCTTAAATTTGGATTGGCTTTGAATGAATTGTTGCCACGTATTGCTCGCAATCAGAAGTGTCTTCCACCTTTAAGGTGTAAATGCTTGTGTCCATATTTGTCTTCTTATGGTTCTGTACATCAGTTTGTAGGATTCATTTAAGTACATGTACTTGCCTATGAAGAAATTTATAGTTAGGACATATGTAATAAAGCAGAATGTACATGATTCTCTTTACTTTTATTCATATTTCAGTTGGTACCTAATTACACATGAAAAATGATATGGAACCATGTCAAGCTTTATTTAAATGCTCGGGAATGCCTTGGTTGTTTTTAGTTTGAATCCCTAACTCCAACCGATTTAACATGCTTCAAATAATTACATCAGTTCCAGCTTCAAGTATTACATTTGTGTTCTGATTGTAGTGATCTGACAGAAAGTCTACCTACATATATGTGTCATGTATTCACACTGGTCTTTGTAGGAGCATGAAAAAGGGAGAAGGGTCATGTGTATCGAACTGGTTGCCAACCGATTCTTACGCAGGGTAATAATTTTGTTTAATTTTTTTTTTGCAAAATGATCAAACCTGAACTCCTTCGGCTTCCCTTGAACCTATATCAGATTTAACCAAAGAGAAAATAAAATTGAGGTTTACCCTTTTCTGCAGATGGTTCGGGTTCTTGTGGCAACCTCAATTAGGGAAGCCGCTGCAGGTGCAGATGAGGACGCATTGCTAAAACTGATGGATGCAACATGCAGACGTGCTACTGCTCCCCCAGCTCCACCCGATGGTTTATGCCTTGTTGATGTTGGTTATGAAGAATTCGATCCACTAGATTGCCTCATCTCGAAGGAGTAAATCGACTAGGAAATCGACATAGATGCAGCTTCCTACATTTAGATGAATTTCACAAAGTAGGCACTCCATGATTTTGACGGAAATGCAAGTCATCCAGTGGACTTAAAATTTCACATTCATTATGTATCTTGTTGTACGCGTTACATTTGTTAACACTTCTTGTTCTTGTTCAATTGTCACATGTAACCACTTGGTAGAGAAATTTTGACAGATGTTGAAATTTGGCTTTGACTTGTGAGAGCTAGTCCATTTTAGTTCTTTGATGCTGTCTGGGTAACCAGGTCGGTTGTCTTTTAACCAAGAAATATATTGAATTGGCTGATTGTTTATTATCCTTTTCTTGTTCTAGTCATGTTATGTTAATGCCTCATTGGGTTGTTTATTAAATGTGATGAGTGATAACAATAATTGATGAGAAAAAGATGGGTAATTGAGTCACCTCCTGCTATTTTTGAGCTTTTGAGCAAGGTACGTACTTGCGAGATGGGGAGCTCAAAACAGTTCCTCTTTCAATAAGAAATGAAACAACACTACTAAAAAAAAAAAAAAAAAAAGATGACCGGCAAGGCATGTTTGAACAAGTGGTTATGCACTTGTGCACAATGACGATCAATTCAAGTTACGGCTCATGAATCACCTTCTGCTAATTCAGATTAAGTCCAGAGTAATGCAGAGAGGTGATGCATTTAGGCTTTGCTCATAATAATCCATGGAACAAGTCGACTTGCCAATGTGGTAAAGAAATACTGAAATACTTTTGATGTTTTACGGTTGTTTTCTTTTCACTATCAACTTTCTGGTTTTGGGCGTCAGATTGACTAAAGTATCATAGTTATAGCACATTAGGATAAAAAGGGTTCTGATTGCAGAATTGCAGTACACCCCAAAAGACAATACTTGTGTAGATAAGTGAAACACAATGAAGCTTTGGCATTGCTAACCATTTATTGAAACCGAGAGTTCTGAAACACCACCAACTTAAAATAGGCTAGGTGCAAGACAATGCTTAAATTTTGTTAAAGGTGGTCCGGATTACTCTCTAACCTGAAAATTAAAAAGGAAGTTGGTTGACTTTGTCAACCTTTGCCACCCCTGATTTCCTTTCCCCTCCATTTTGACCCATGTAAACAGCCTTTCCAACTTCTATTCTTAGCGCCTTCTCTCTCTTCCTTCCCTCTCTCTCTCTTCCCTCACTCACTCTTTCTCTTTCTCTCTCTCTCAATGCCATCACAAATTCCACCACTATCAACAAACCTTCAGAGCTAGCCTTCTTCTTCACCCGCACCCCGGACTCCATTTTGCAGCGGAGCCCCTTCTTAAAGGGCGCACACGCTGCCCCTATTAGTGCGTGTACAACCTGAAACCTACACATATTTACGTACACCGGCCATTAATATGAAACGTAGCAAGATGTCCCGCTGCAGCATGCGCATGCGGCGCAGCGTGCATTGGACATTGTTTCCTCAATGTTCTTTGATTCTTCTCCTTCTGTTTCATATTAACGTTGCCTCCTCAGCTGCACCCCCATCAGACCCCACAGACACCCTCCTCAAGTTCAAGGACTCACTCAAGATTAGTGGTAATGCGCTGAGTAATTGGGTGAAGACCACGCCTCCGTGCGATGGCAGAAAGGCGAATTGGGATGGCGTTCTTTGTGGCGAGGGGAAGATTTGGGGCTTGCAGCTTGAAAAGATGGGGTTAAGCGGCCACATTAATGTCACAGCACTCACGCAGCTTCCAGACTTGAGAACCATAAGCATGATGCAAAATAATTTTGAGGGTTCGTTGCCGGACTGGAGGAAACTTAGTGCGTTGAAAACGTTGTATATGTCTGAAAATAAATTCTCGGGGGACATTCCCTCCGACTTGTTCCAGGGAATGAAGCAATTGAAGAAGCTTCATTTGGCAAATAACCAATTTACGGGTCAGATTCCCAAGTCGTTGACAACCTTGGATAAGCTGGTGGAGCTGACCCTTCAAGGGAACAAATTTTCAGGCAAAATACCAGATTTTCCACAAGTTCGATGGACTGTCTTTAATGCGTCCAAAAACGACTTGGAGGGTGAGATCCCAGACAGCTTGAGAAAGTTGAGTGCAGACTTCTTTGCTGGTGAGCCATGCGTTCTCTCTCTCTCTCTCTCTCTAACATCTGTTAGTACTTAATTCTCTATAACAGGTCTTCCATGCATTTTTCTTATTTTTACTATTTGGTTCTATAAATGCTAGAGTCAAACTCAGATGAATGTGACATGAAGAAATGATGAAAAGAAGAAAGATCACTGCAGCTTAAAACATTTAAACATGCCGAATATTAGTTTCTGGATCGATTCTCAGCTGAGGTTGTGCTTAGATCCAAAACTACGACGATCATCTCTTATGTAAAACACAGTATCATTACACCAATTATAGGAAGATGATTCCATTTCTTTTAAAGTTTGGGAAATCTGCATTAAGCTCAAAAGCTCTCTTGATAGGAAAACCATCAAATTAAGTCTCCCTTAAGCCATACTCAAGTGCATTTGAAACAATTAAAGTTATATAAAGACCAACTAAAGCAGTAGGCAATTACGTACTAACAGTATGATTTAACTGCCTGAACGAGCAGGGAATAAAGATCTATGTGGAGCTCCATTACATGCATGCTCAGCTCCCTCCTCACACGTTAATACAGAGAAGCCCACGGGTGTGAGCACCGCCCTAATTGTGATTATGATTGTGATAGCAGTCATATCCATCGGTGCGGCAATTTTCTTCATCATCGTCAGACGTCGCAACAAAAGATCCGAATACTTATCATCAAATATAGAGGCTCCACCGGCACCATCAGTCCATAACAGATCGGTATCACCAGTTCCAAAAGAACCAGACCAGGTTAGCCAAACCTCAGAGCACTCGAGTAAAGGAACGGGAGGAGGAGGAGGAAGCAGTGGAAAGAAGGCTGATAGCTTGAAGCTCTCGTTTGTCCGAGACGACAGGGAAAGGTTTGATATGCAAGACTTGCTAAAAGCCTCCGCCGAGGTGTTGGGCAGCGGCAGCTTTGGGTCTTCTTACAAGGCCGCGCTGCTGACTGGACCGGTGATGGTTGTGAAGAGGTATAAGCAGATGAACAATGTGGGAAGAGAGGAGTTCCAAGAGCATATGAGGAGAATAGGGAGACTGGGACACCCTAATTTGCTTCCACTTGTGGCTTATTACTATAAGAAAGAAGAGAAGCTCTTGATTACCGACCATGTTCCGAATGGCAGCTTGGCTGTTCGTCTTCATGGTAAGTTCATCTTCATACATATATATCATATACAACTTGCATTATGTGCATTAATTGCTCGATCATATTCTCTAGTGTATTATATTCTGATTAGTTCCCCAGTTAATTAAGTACGTACATTAACAACAGTCATATTGTGAATCACATTTTGAAGCGAGCTAAAAAAATTAAAATGTGAGTACCTATAGCAATATTGCTCGTACAGATAGTCTAATTTGATATATTAATGTATAGGGTATTGAGGTACGTTATTCATGCAAAAGGAACTTAGATGTAGTATTAATCGCCTAATTATGCTGGCTCGATCTGTTGCACTTTCTCAGGACACCAAAGCTTAGGTCAACCAAGCCTTGACTGGCCAACGCGTTTGAAGATTGTCAAAGGTGTAGCCCAAGGCTTAAAATACCTCTACAGTGAGCTGCCGAGCGTAATCACACCCCACGGCCACCTGAAATCCTCGAACGTTCTTCTCAGCAAATCCTTCGAACCCCTCATCACCGACTATGGCCTAATTCCTGTAGTTAACCAAGAGCATGCTCAGACCCTAATGGTGGCGTACAAGTCCCCTGAGTACGTTGCAACCAAGCGGATCACAAAGAAGACCGATGTATGGAGCCTCGGTGTGCTCATCTTGGAAATCCTAACAGGGAAGTTGCCAACCAACTTTTTGCAACATGGTAAGGGAAGCGAGGAGGATCTGGCGAGCTGGGTGAACTCGGTGCCTAGAGAGGAGTGGTTCACGCAGGTGTTCGATAGGGAAATGGGTGCAAACAAGAACTGCGAGGGGGAGATGCTGAAGCTCTTGAACATTGGGTTGGATTGTTGCGAAGGGGATGTGGAGAAGAGGTGGGATATGAAAGAGGCTGTGGAGAGGATTGAAGAGTTGAAAGAACAGGAAAATGGTGGTGGTGGTAGTGGTAGTGGTGGCGGTCTGAATGAGGATCTCATGTCTTCTTGCGCTAGTGAAGGTGACACCACGAAGATGGTGTGAAGGTGATGATCTACTCTTCTGTCTCTCTTTATTAGACTCTCCAAGATCAATAGGTTTTGATTAAGTGACTGAAAACTTAATTCTTTGTATTGATCTGTGACGCCCCTAAAACCCTAGGCATGATGAGCAGATGACATGCAAATGTTTGTCTATAAGATTTGGCTTTATGAAGTAAGCTAGGCTTCTGGACAAATATGCCTTAAGTATGATTTCATAACGTAATTGATTAATTCTACTAACCATGCATTATGCCAAAAATTCCAAAATTTATTACGACACGTCTAAATTGCCAAGTTCAAAGTAAGGATAAATGCAGTATGTTCTTTTGCTCATTATATATGCTCAAATTAATTTTGTTCCCGCATAGGCTCAGATCTATGCAAAGAGGTTCAAATTGTTTTTCTAAAGTTCATATTCGAATTATGTCCTTCAAAAATTTTCAGCTTATGGTTACAGTGAGTTTATTCTTAACATATAAGCAACTAACAGTAATGTAAATTCACAAAACATGCACCCAAGTTTTTTATAGACTATAAGCAAATGAAACACGAGCCTTATTTCAATTTTCAAGTCTCATCTCATGATGTTCTTCACCTCATGTCACACCAAGATGTGATAATAATGTCGATAAGGATAGAGACCCTCATTTTAGTCGTCCAAGACTCGATCTCTATCTCTATATTTCATCAAAATTCATCATATGTTTGTTGAGAATCAGTAAGCCGTGTTATGCATAGCCCGTCTCTGAAGACCTGGCCCCATGCCAGTGTAATGCCATGATTAATTGAGGTCAATCAACAGTGGAATTTCTCGGGCCTCCTCTTCTGCTGAAAGGAAAGATATAAGTCACCCAGTGTTTTCAAAAGCCTTTCTGGGCGCGCCCGAGACTCATTTTGAAGTGATGCGGGATGATTCTGCCTCAAAACGACCTGAAAAGAGTCTTTGCCAGAAAGACGAATGCGTCAGGCCTGAGAGCAACTTCAACAGCTTCCATATAATTTTTGTATTATATGGAAGCAAAAGTCAAAGTTTTAACCTTTTTTTTTACTCCAACTCTAACAGATTCTCTATTTTACAGCAATCTCTAAAATCTTCATAATTCTTTCTTAAAATTTTAGAGATTGCTGTAAATTTAGCGAATCTGGTTTTCTCTTTCCTCACTATCCCTAAAATGGAGATAGTTATAGGGAATCTGTTGGAGTAAAAGAGGCTCATTTTTCCCTAAAATAGAGAAAATTCAAATATGGGGAAGCTGTTGGAGTCTCTGAGGGGTCGCTTTCTCATGAAAAGGCGGAGGCGCAGTAGGCGTCAAGGTTTTTGTTCTTTTTTTTTTTTTTTTTGAGAAAAAAAAGAAATTCATTAATCCAAAAGAATACACAAAGGGGGATGACACAGTAAATCTCAACTACTCCAACTAGAAAAAAGGACTTACACATACCCCAAATAACCATCGATTATAGATACCATGAGATATATCCTAATAACCTATCCTAGAAGTCTCGATATATCCTTACAGCCAACCTAAAAAAGATACAATCCTCTTCTCACACCATATATATACCAAAACTGTCAATATACGTGTAAGAGCGTCTCTCCATTACATTGACAACAAGAAAATATCAAAATTAAAAAAGAGTATGAACTAATTATACCTAAACAACACCTAAAAACAAAAACAAAAAAACTGAAAAGAAAAAAAAAAAAAAAAAAAAAGGTCGCCACGAACCACCTCACTTCTCGCAACGCAAGAGCCTACAACTAACAGTGAACAGCGATCACCGGAAACTCGAGCAAGTGCAAAAAGGACATCAACCATCTGTCTTTCACACCACCATTCTAGCAAACCCATCGAGAGCATATGCAGCGCCATTCCACCACCGCAGCAGCAATCCACTGATCCAAACACCACCCTGACCCTCCACCGGTCATAGTCAGAAAAATCCATATCCCTTCGAACCCCAAACCCAGCCTCCGAGCAACCCAAACCAGATCAACAGAAACAGAGAGAAAAGCGATCTTCAGCCAATGACCAGAGAAAAACCGAATCTCGAAGAACTCCGTTGAATATCCTGAGCAACCCGATCTATCTGCACTCTGTCAGAGAACCAGATCACAAAAACACAGCCCATACGAGACTCCAATCCGAGAGAAAAAAGAACGCAGCCACCTTCTGCACTAGCCTACATAAACATCGCCTAGGGAAACAAACCAGCCCATCCGGCTGCACCAAAGCCACACCTACGGGGCTGGAGGCCAACGCCGGCGTAGAGGCTCCACCAGACAAGCAACAAAACCAAAGTGTTAACTGCCAAACTCTTTTCCCTTTTTTTTTTGGTGTTTCTAAATGTACCCGGCAAAAATCTAAGTATACCCGGCAATTATTTTTAAATTAAAAATATATAATAAACTCAATTAATTTTTCCATCATTGCCCCATCGCTAAACACCCAGCAAATATTGGGTTTTTCTTTCTATACCCAGCAGCAACGTCTAAGGATTGATTTATAGGGAGAGAAGTTAATTAGTTTCTTCTTGTGGAATCCATTATTCAATGAATATTACTTCTTGATCTTGGTGGTAGAGACAACAAATCAATTCCATTGAGATGATTTCTCATTCAGTTTGAAGATGATTCTCACCTTTCTCAAGTTGAAAAAATTTTCTCTTCCCTCTAATAATAATTTGTTCTTTTATTTTGCTTAGATGATTAATTGAACAAAAAACTCATCAAATATGTCTCAAACTGAAGCAATTCCTACCGGAACATGAATCTTGAAACCCAAAATAAAAGAGAAAGGGAATAAGAAGTTGCTGGGTTTGTTTTGTGTAGATGAGGGTATTTTGGAAAATTTATCTGCATTTAATTAGATATTATTGGATATAAATAATTAGCTGGGTACACTTAGAATTTTGCTGGGTACATTTAGAAAGACCCTTTTTTTTTTTGCTGAACTCCTGAATAGGTTTTTTGCAGTTCCCACGATGACAGCCAGTAGGAGTCCAGGTTGAAGACGGATGCTTTATGAAATTTCATCTTTAAAGGGACGTGTAGGTTCCGGCTCCTCTAAAGTTATTTTTGGTGAAGTTAAATTTGAATCATTAACATAATCTAATAGTTTAAATGTGCCACATCAGCGGATTTTTTTTTGTCATTTAGAAACTGAAACTATGTTTGGTCAATTGGCTCCTTTAGTTTTCTTTGTCTAGTTTATTTCTAATTTTCCTGTTTTCAGCACAATCTCAAATTCAACATCGATCAATCTTCATGCTCCCCCTCTCAATTTATTCTTACCTTTACGTTATAGTACCCATGGCCAAATTGTACAAAAACATCTAAATAAGTATGATGCGTGATAGCGATGAAAAAGTTAAATCAAGATATTGAATTCGAATCAGATCAAGAGGCTAGGGTTTGTTCTTCTCCTCATGAAACATATTTGGGTCACATCGCAGATTCGATAAAAACATTCTCACTTATCCCAAATTCCCCACATGCGCCATATATTAAGAGCATGAAACTTGGATTAAAGGACGAGATCAATTATGGGTCAACAACCCCTTAGAAAATACATTAGAAGTAAATTTGGAGATGAACTCTACATGAGAGAAAATGTGTTTGTTGGTCTACGTGAAGAGAAGAATTTAACAGCAAGAGTGGCCATCAATTTTGAAGAAAAACCAAAACCCAGAAAAAAACCAGGCCACAAAAGAAAAGAAGGAAGAAGACTGACGTTCTAGGACCTCATTAAAATAAATTTAAGTGGCGACATTTATGATTTAAGATTATGTTAATGACCTAGATTTTAAGAACTTTATAAGTTCACCAAAAATAACTTTAGAGAAGCCAATCCTGTTGTGCATTTAGAGTAAAAGACTTATTTTAGGCAGTGAAAAGAGTTTGAAATTAGCTAAGTCATCATGTGGCAAGAAAATAGAAATTTAAAATTTAAATAATGAGAGAAAAGTATAATAGAAAAATAATAAGAGAAATTTTCATTTGAGTTAGCCGATATTGCAAGCAACCTCTACTGGGAAAGCATTTGATCCCGCCGAAGATCTAGTTGGAAGAGCAGAGAGGATCTCTCTCAGCTCGATGGCTTCTTTGCCAAAATAGCTATAGCTAACGCTACGAGGGGCTCAAAACCCTTGTTACCTTTTTGATGCAGGATTTCACCAAGAAAGGGCCTTATAAACAACATTACAGAAACTAATGGGACGAAATTGTGATAAGCCATTAAATCAAAATGTGGACAAGATCGAATAAGAATTGGGTTTTCCAAACTTGTATTTAGACGGAAAAATGGCAGAGTAAGTTTAATCGAAATTGCTAGAGTTAGAACAATCTATTGAGTAAATAAGAGAGTACTTTTGCAAGACGGAGGAGTAGTTGATAAGAAAACGTCGAATAAGGCGAATAAAAATCCGTTTAGTAACATTGTTACTAAAATTCTTTTGGATCGTCAGTCCAAGTAGATGAAATATTATTTGTAGAGGACATGACGTCTTGAATTCCACCCATCGATAAGAAATAAAGTAAAATAAGAAAATCATAAATACGAGCACACATAGATTTCAAGATTATGCAAACATGTTATCAGAGCTACAAGATGTGATAATAAATTAATAATGTCGACAAGAATAGAGACTCTCATTTTAGTCGTCAGAGACCCGATCCCATCAAAATTCATCATATGTTTGTTGAGAATCAGTAAGCCGTGTTATGCATAGCCTATCTCTGAAGACCTGGCCCCATGCCAATATAATGCCATGATTAATTGAGGTCAATCCGCAGTGGAATTTCTCGGGCCTCCTCTTCTGCTGAAAGGAAAGATATAAGTCACCCAGTGTTTTCAAAAGCCTTTTTGGGCGCGCCCGAGACTCATTTTGAAGTGACGCGGGAGGATTCTGCTTCAAAACAGCCTGAAAAGAGTCTTTGCCAGAAAGACGCCCTGAGGGGTCGCTTTCTCATGAAAAGGCGGAGGAGCAGTAGGCGTCCAGGTTTTTGTTCTTTTTTTTTTTTAGAAAAAAAGAAATTCATTAATCCGAAAGAGTACATAAAGGGGATGACACAGTAAATCTCAACTACTCCAACTAGAAAAAATGACTTACACATACCCCAAATAACCATCGATTATAGATACCATGAGCCGATTGGCGCTCAACTGCAACTTAATAACCTACCCCAAAAGTCTCGATATATCCCTACAACCAACTTCAATAGGATACAGTCCTCTTCTCACACCATATACCAAAACTGCCAGTATACATGTAAGGGCGTCTCTCAATTACATTGACAACAAAAAAACATCGAAATTAAAAATAATTAGTCCCTAGATATGACACCATAGCAATGGTAGAACCACTAGACCAAACCAAACAACCCTTGCTGAAAAAGAGTATGAACTAATTAAACCTTGTTATACCTAAAAACCAAAATAAAACCCTAATAAAAAAACTGAAAAAAAAAAGTCGCCACGAACCACCTCACTTCTCGCAAGAGCCGACAACTAACAGTGAACAGCGATCACCGGAAACTTGAGCAAGTGCCAAAAGGACATCAACCATCTGTCTTTGACACCACCATTCTAGCAAAGCAATCTAGAGCATATGCAGCGCCATTCCACCACTGCAGCAGCAATCTACTGATCTAAACACCACCCTGACCTCCACCGGCCAAAGTCAGAAAATCCATATCCCTTCGAACCCCAAGCCCAGCCTCCGAGCAACCCAAACCAGATCAACAGAAACAGAGAGAGAAGCGATCTTTAGCCAAAGACCAGAGAAAAATCGAATCTCGAAGAACTCCGTTGAATATCCCGAGCAACCCGATCCATCTGCACTCTGTCGGAGAACCAGATCACAAAAACACAGCCCGTACGAGACTCCAATCTGAGAGAAAAAAGAACGCATCCACCTTCTGCACTAGCCTACGTAAACATCGACTAGGGAAACAAACCAGCCCGTCCGGCTGCACCAAAGCCACACCGACGGGGCCGGAGGCCAACACCAGCGTAGAGGCGCCATTAGACAAGCAACAAAACCAAAGTGTTAACTGCCAAACTCTTTTCCCTTTATTTTTTTTGCGGAACTCTCGAATAGGTTTTTTGCAGTTCCCACGATGATAGCAAGTAGGCGTTCAGGTTGAAGACGGATGTTTATGAAATTTCATCTTTAAAGGGACGTGTAGATTCTGGCTCCTCTAAAGTTATTTTTGGTGAAGTTAAATCTGGAACATTAATATAATCTAATGGTTTAAATGTGCCACATCAGCGGACTTTTTTTTGTCATTTAGAAACTGAAACTATGTTTGGTCAATTGGCTCTTAGTTTTCTTTTTTTGGTCCAAGGCTCCTTAGTTTTCTTTGTCCAGTTTATTTCTAATTTTCCTGTTTTCAGCACAATCTCAAATTCAACATCGATCAATCTTCATGCTCCCCCTCTCAATTTGTTCTTACCTTTACGTTATAGTACCCATGGCCAAATTGTACAAAAACATCTAAATAAGTATGATGCGTGATAGCGATGAAAAAGATAAATCAAGATATTGAATTCGAATCAGATCAAGAGGCTAGGGTTTGTTCTTCTCCTCATGAAACATATTTGGGTCACATCGCAGATTCGATAAAAACATTCTCACTTATCCCAAATTCCCCACATGCGCCATATATTAAGAGCATGGAACTTGGATTAAAGGACGAGATCAATTATGGGTCAACAACCCCTTAGAAAATACATTAGAAGTGAATTTGGAGATGAACTCTACATGAGAGCAAATGGGTTTTCTGGTCTACGTGAAGAGAAGAATTTAACAGCAAGAGTGGCCATCAATTTTGAAGAAAAACCAAAACCCAGAAACAAACCAGGCCACAAAAGAAAAGAAGGAAGAAGACTGACGTTCTAGGACCTCATTAAAATAAATTTAAGTGGCGACATTTAAATCATTAGATTATGTTAATGATCCAGATTTTAAGAACTTCACATAATTTCACCAAAAATAATTTTAGAGAAGCCGGATCCTGTTGTGTATTTAGAGTAAAAGACTTATTTTGGGCAGTGAAAAGAGTTTGAAATTTGCTAAGTCATGTGGCTAGAAAATAGAAATTTAAAATTTAAATAATGAGAGAAAAGTATAATAGAAAAATAATTAGAGAAATTTTAAATTAAAATGTTGACAAGATCGAATAAGAATTGGGTTTTCCAAACTTGTATTTAGACGGAAAAATGGCAGAGTAAGTTTAATCAAAATTGCTAGAGTTAGAACAATCTATTGAGTATTTGAGTAAATAAAAGAGTACTTTTGCAAGACGGAGGAGCAGTTGATAAGAAAATGTCGAATAAGCGAATAAAAATCCGTTTAGTAACATTGTTACTAAAATTCTTTTGGATCGTCGGTCCAAGTAGATGAAATATTATTTGTAGAGGACATGACGTCTTGAATTCCACCCATCGATAAGGAATAAAGTAAAATAAGAAAATCATAAGTACGAGCACACATAGATTTCAAGATTATGCAAAGATGTTATTAGAGCTACAAGAACCTCATCGGGTCAAGGTAGATTCTCGGGTCAATGGTGAACTAATTTGTTGGGCTAAGTTCACTAGCATACTTGTTTGTTTGGTGTCTGAAGTAGATTACTGACCCTAACCGTAAGTTATTTTTGGCCCCAATAAGGTCTAAACCCAAGCCATTTCCCGATGTCCTTAACGACCCTGCATTTGATCGCAAAAAAAAAAAATTTATTTAGCCCAAACGTGACGTTGAAAATTTGTAACATTGTTACTAAAATTCTTTTGGATCGTCGATCCAAGTAGATGAAATATTATTTGTAGAGGACATGACGTCTTAAATTCCACTCACCGATAAGAAATAAAGTAAAATAAGAAAATCATAAATACGAGCACACATAGATTTCAAGATTATGCAAAGATGTTATCAGAGCTACAAGAACCTCATTGGGTCAAGTTAGATGCTGGGGTCAATGGTGAACTTATTTGTTAGGCTAGGTTAACTAGCATACTTGTTTGTTGGGTGTCCGAAGTAGATTACAGACCCTAACCCTAAGTTGTTTTTGGCTCCAATAAGGTCCCAACGCAAGTCATTTCCCAAAGTCCTTAACGACCTTACATTTGATTGCGAAAAAAAATTATTTAATCCAAAAATGACGTTGAAAATTTCACGGGGCCTAAAACCTATAAGAGAGTTACTATTTCATTATGTTCAAAATGGGACTCGGATCAACTAAAAAATTTACCAGTTTCAGTTGTTTTTATTATTTATTTTTTTATTTTGTTAAACTCCAATTTAGCCAAATGATGATTCATTGCAGAAGGAGAGGGAAGGTCTTAGTGGACAATGAGAGTCGAGAGCCTTTCCTCAACAAACCCTAGCGCCGCCCCCTTGGTCGGCTTCCAGGGACGTCTTTGCCGCCTCCACTTACTTGATGTTTGCGTCAGGCTGTTGATCTGCTCTTTCCTCGTTTCAGGGAGGGGTGGATTGCATGCTGTTTGGAATGGCTCAGTTTCCGACGGGGACGTCTCCTTGGATGGGTAAGGAGACCCGAGATCAGGTTCGAGTGGCGTCTCCCTTCTTATAGGGATTGGAAGATTTTCGATGGAGGCACAGGAATGGTAGCAGCGTTGTTGTAGAAAGGAACCAGAATCTTGCTTTGGTGGAAATATTGTGGCTGCTATGGATGCAGACGGACGGCGGTGCCGGTAGTGGTCAAGCACTGAGTCTGGGTGTCCACATCAGTGTGGTGGCATGGGGTACTCACGAGACCTATGGAAGATCTGGGTTTGGGACCCATGTATTAACGATCTGAACCTTTGTTATGTCGATCTTGGTGGTGTTCCGCCACCGGGAGAGTAGTCTCCGGTCATATTCAAGGGCAAGGAGGAGAAGATCGGGTTTGGGTCATTTGGGCCTTAGTTCGAATGTGGTGGGTTACCCAAGTGCAGGCTCAAGATAGTGGACTGGTGGCTTGGGCTTGTTTTCATCAAACCATATCTCGTGACCTGTTAGATCTGTTTGGACCCAAAATGAGCATTTTGGCCTGACAAGGCACGTCTTGGAGAAATTGAGCCAATGTCAGTGGCTCAAGCTATATATTGTCGACAAGTTCGAAATATATATTTAGAGGCTAAAGCAAGCCTATTATGGAAGCATGGAAGCATGAAAAGTCAACTTTACCACATTTTCCTACTTCGGCTAGGAGAAACCGAGCTAAACAAGGAAGGAGGGGCGGCAGACTAACCAAATGAAATCTAAATGAGCTAAAACTTTCCAGATTAATTCTAGAAACCCCAAGGATCATTTATTATGAAGAGTGCCAGAGCTAGATTTGAGTGGAAGGCCTTCAAACAATCAGTCCAATTTTCTACAGAAGCAAAACTGGAAAACTGGACCTGTAAGAGGTCCAGCAGCATTTCCAGCCCAACCGCATGGAATAAAGCTCTGAAAATTTGTCAGGATGATCTACACTCATAGTGGAACATTTTTTATGAAGAAGTCGAAGGCTCATTATGAAGGCTTGTTGGAGAAATAATTGAAGGAATAAAGGGGCAGAAACTGACCTAAAACCAGCTCAATATTCACATGTTCATGTTTCCTACCCACATGAAGAAAGCTAGATGCTTTTCTTTTTTTCCTTGGATATATTTTTCTACTACAATCTCTTTAATAGATCATCATCACTTCCATGTTTTTGCACCTTCATGCCTTGCTTTCATTTCATCATTTCTCTATCTTTTCCATATTTTACAAATCACTTTCATACTCCACTTTCATTATTTTTCTTCCACTCATCATTTCACTCTTCTTTTTCTTCCCTATATAAACACCTTCTCCTCCTATTCTAAAACACACATTCACATTCAACAACAACATCTCTAAGATGATCTAAGTTCTCTCTAGAGCAACCTCTCTAAGAGCAACTCCTTTACTTCTCTTTCTCTTACCGGTGATCACACTCCTAGTCCTAGTACGTCTTCTCAGAAGCCGACTTTCAGTGCCACCAAACTCTCTGTCAACGTGCTTCGGTCCTAGTCTCCTCGGGAGCCGACGGTAGTGCCGCGACCACAACGGTTACAGAACCAGCCAAGCAAGGGTAACGCCCTAGCAACCCAGCCAAGCTAAAGTCACGCTTTAGCAAGTTCTCAACACTTCCCGGGGTTCTCGCTCTGCTCGATCTACAACATCGAGTATCGATTGTGATTTTCAAGAAGCTCAGCAAAAGTCCTCGCCACGAGGCACAAAGAATCCCCACGACGAGGTTGGTGCTCTCCTCGTCTACAATCGCTCGACAGAAGTCAGGTCAAGGGACACCCCTGACGACCGCACCCGACGGTGCTGGCACGCCCGCGCAAGAAAAGAGACTGTTGACCAGCTGCAACAAAATTGGAGCCAAACAAGATCTTACATTTGTGGGAGACTCTTTGCAATTTACTAGTATTTTCGTACACCAATTGAAGTCTCTAGGCAAACGTACTTGTTGTTCAGTTGTTTTGAGTCATGTATCTTTCACTAAGTTACAATTTTCTCTTGTTTGTCGCTTGTCTAGAATAAGTGAGCTAATTTTGTTTGCAATCAGGGTTACCTGTCAATTTGTCTGGTGGCTTGTGCCTTAACAGACTCTGGTACAAGACAACAATTAATGTACATGTCTTCTGGCCATGAATAAATAATGAAATTATCTATTCTTTCAAAAAAAAAAAAATGATTCATTGCAGAAGGAAAATTAAATTAAATGCTTTCACATTTGTCAACACATGCAACAAAGGCTTTAGCGATGTTACATGGGTTGAAATTTTGTTTAAATGAAGGATTTAGAAGGGATTTTTTTTTTTTTTGAAAAGGTTTATGTTTGGCAGCAAAAACCAGTTGGCTTGCAAACTGTCTCTTTTGAGCGTGTGCGCAGGCGTGCCAGCACCGTGGGGTGCAGTCGTCGGGGTAGTCCCTTGACCTGACTTCTTCTTTCAAGCGTCTGTGGACGAGGAGAGCACCAACCTCGCCACAAGGTTCTTCTCTAGCCTTCCGAGAAATGACTTCTTGCCTTACGGATAAGGACTTTGGGTGTGATCTGTTCGCGTCACCGAATCGATACTTAGTGTTGTAGACTAAGCAGAGCAATCACTGGGAAGTTTGGGAGAAAGCACGGGCTTGTGCTAAAGCGTGACTTTAGTTTCGCTGGTTTGCGAGGGCGTTACCCTTGCTTCGCTGGTAGTAACGGTGGCGGTTGTGCTAGCAGTCGGCTCTTAAAGAGACTAGGATTGAAAGTACGGTCGCCGGGTTGATCTGGTGATGCTGACAGTCGGCTCTTGGAGAGACTAGGACTGGCGCGCGGTCACCGGGTTTCAACGAGGTTGAAGGTTTGCTCCGGGGAGGCTTTGTAAGCGCTAGGATTGATTGATTTGAGAGCGGTCCTTGTTTCGTCCTTGAAACCTGGTATATATACCTAGGGTTTCGACTGCTCCTTGCCACAGAAGGATTATTGGTTGAAGTTTCCTATTCAATCCTCGCTACCCGATTCCAATAAGGTTTCGTTTTCCTTATGGATCACGGAATGGGTGAAGCTGTAACCCAAACCCGAATAGGCTTAGTTTTGGGCCGCAGGTATCGGCCCGCTGTGCTGAATCCACTAAAGGATCTTGCCAAAATTACTTTTGGGCTCAAACATTGCCCCCCAGGCCCACTAAGATGTAACTGATAGAAGGGGGCTAAAACGACATGTCCGGTGATTGAAACGATGTCATTAATGAAGGTAGCGTCTATTCGCTTGGCAAAACGTCTTTTCGTCGCATCGTTTCCCTCACAAAATCTTTTATTTAAATACCGCAGCCAAATAGAGACCTGTCGCATCAGAAACCCTTCCAGTCTCCTAAACCCAGAAATCTCTCGCTCCATACCCGCTTTACAGAAACCCAGAAATGGCTCCTCCAAAGAAGGTGATTATCGATCAGGAAGGAGAGCTCACTGAGAATGTCGCTCGCACTTGGGGAGCCAACATCGGTGGCCGTTGTCGTATCTATACCTCCGTCCAGAGGCCTCTGCTTCTCAGGCTTTCAGATCATCACGCCGGACTGGGTCCGACCCCGCGAGACTCCATTCCTGCGGACGCTCTCACTCTCTATAGCCTACCCATTCGTAGACCCAATCAAGTCATCCGGAGGACCCCTGCGGATTTCAGCAGTTGGGGTGCGCAGAATCATAGAGCAAAAATAGGGCACTGGCCATCCAAAATTAGCGAAGATGAGCTTTCCTGGTATCATGAAGTAAGAGCACGAGATTTGGCTCGCTGGAATGAGGCAGGTATTACCCACACTATTGATTTATGCTTTCGCCTTCCTCGCGGTGGGAATCGCTCACCACTCGCTGCCTTCCTTTGCTTCTGGCATACTGCTACCAATACCTTTGATTTTCGATTTGGTCAAATGAGTATAACCTTGTTGGACATCCTCACCATTACCGGATTGCCCATCGATGGCGAGCCCTACCTGCATGGCCAATTCGATTCTGACACCTTCGTATCAACCTTGGACCAAACTGGTCGCGGTGCTCATAGCGGCTCTTACCCGCGGTGGTTGACTTTCTATCGCAAGGAGCGCAATGCGACTGGTGGCATTGCTTTTCTGGAGTATTGGCTCTGTAAATTCATATTCTGCACTTCCTCCTGTAAGCCCACTGGTGCTTGGACTTTTCTAGCGACAGCCTTCTACAATGGCCGCCGCGTAGGATTAGGACAACCAGTGTTGGGTGCCCTCTACCGTACTCTATATCAGGCCACTATGCATCCCTTTGAGACCAGCATTTCTGGCCCTTTTTGGATCCTTGATTTCTGGATTCAAACTTATTTTTCATTCTTCCGTCGCGACGATATTCCACTACTACCACCGACTAATGCCCTTCTTGGTCATTGGTTTTGTCGCAATGCGAGGTACACATCTCCCCCCTATTCTGAATGCTTCTCATACCTGTATCTCCTGCACGAAATGCCATACTGTGATTTAATACTCAGTAGGAGATACCCTGCTCCTCTTCAAAATGGATTTCTTCCTGGGGCTCCCAATTATAATGATCGCGCGCGCTTGGCTTTTCGCCGCGCGATCTCTTGTTCAGACATTAGGCTCGCTGTTGATGAACTCAGTTATGAGCTCTATGCTCCCAACCATTTTGCCCGCCAGTTTGGTCTTATTCAGCTGGTGCCTTTTCCCCTCTATGATGCCTGGAACTTCTATACCTCTTGGCGACGAATTGGTCCCTCTGATGGGGCTCCGCCAGAGCAAAGCATGCTCGCACTGCTCGACCTCCCAGACTGGGCTAATAATATTGTCCCCGTGGATGGGGTCGCTGAAGATTATGATCAATGGTGGGGAGAAGTTTCTGTTAACTGCTGGAGGCAAAGGGACGACGAACTCTTCGCGGCCATCTTCGGAGACTTGAGGTATCCTTATGATGCTGACACTGAAGCACTTGCTCGCTTCCATGAGGATGAAGAAAGACCTCCACCACCCGAACCGGCTCCGCGACCCGCGCGAGCCCCGCGCTTGGTTCAAGCTGGAATTGTTATTCGCGAGCAAACTCCAGAGGTAATTGCCTTGATATGTTCCTCTGTTTCCTTTATCAAATCTACCTCCCACTCTGTTCCCTAACTCGAAGTTTATAGCAGGGTCGCGCACCACCTTCTGACAGTCGCGCAGTGGGTGTCTCCCAGGCCACCGGTCCAGCTGCTAAACAAAAAGCAGTACTGATCAGGCCTGAAGTAGAGGACACTTCCTCTGACGATGATGATCCTCAGACTGTAAGGATTCTCTCTTTAGAACCTTTATTTTAGCAGCCTAGCCTTCTCGAAGTCTAATTAACTTTGTTTAAATCTTGACAGATTGCCACTGCTCTAGCACGCAAACGCAGTCGCGCTGAGCTCAGAACTGATCCATGGGCAGAGGACGAACCAGCCGCTGATCGACTGGTGATGCCTCTCTACAGGAAACATTGATGCCTTGTCTTGTTATGTATGGTTTATAACGTTTCTCTGCTTCAGGTTCGTCGCAGGCTTTCAAGGCCAGTTGGGGAAGGATCCTCTGCTGCCGGCGAGGGTGTATCTGGTACAAACGCCCAAGAGACCAATGGTGACCCTCCCTCTATGATCAATGCGGCGGGACAAATGCAGTTGGTTGTAATTCCAGAACCAGTTATAGTTGATGGTCCGCCTGAGGTTGAAGACGGGATGTCTCTCCTTCCTACCTTCCGTGAGGAACCCATTCCCCTTTTGGCATCAACGGTGCCTGACCTGGATCCAATCCTTGGTGAAGCTGCTCTAGCGCCAATAGTGGATTTCCGCGAACCAGCAGTTGAAGAGGTAACTCTCTCAATCAAAAAAAAAATGTTCATCTTTTACCTTTGGCTCGGTTATTCTGAAAGTGCATCTTTTTTAGGGTCCAAACGCGGAAGCAGCAGCAGAAAAAATAGCGAACGAGGATCCTGCTGAACCTGCTCCTAATGTGGTTGGCCAGGAAACTGCTCCCCATGCCCCCCAAGTCATTGAAGCTGGGGAACCTGAAGAACTTCATGAACCAGTGCCTGAAGCTACCCCTGTCGCGGAGCCCCCTGAGGCCCCTGCCGCTGAGCCACCTACTCCGTCCACTTTAGAACGATTAGCTCGCGTGCTCGAAGTGACCCCACCTGGAGTTGTAGATGAAGCCAGAGAAAGTCTCCGTCGCCTCTTGGGTCCCGATATACTGATTCCTGGCGCACCCGCGAGAGTTTTGGAGTATCTGAGGGTGCTTCTTCGTGAGGGCGCTGTCACTGAAGAACAATTCCAAGAGGTTGATGGACTGCTGCAAGATCTCCCACAAGGGCTTAACGAGAGGGCAGTTGCTAACGCGCAGGCTAGACAGACTAAAACACACTACCAAGCTCTTACTCATCAAACTGACAATGCCCGCGGTTTCTTGGGTGATCAGGCTGATCTTATCAGGGATCTGACACTTGAGAGAAACCACCTGAGATCCCAGATTCTTTCTTTTCAAGCCCGCTTGATCGAGGTCACTGCTATGCTTGCCCACGCGGAGCCTCAATTGGAACAACCCCTCGCTGCCTTCGAGACGCTGTCCCAAGAACTGGCCCAAGCCCGTGTGGCAGCCCAACAAGCTGCTCAAGCTGCTGCGGATGCTAACTTTCGACTGGATGAGCTCTTTCTCCGCTTGACCCGAGCAGGCCGGAGACTTTTGGGCCCCTAGTTATTCCATTACTGGGCCCATATTTGTATGAACAATATTATTATTAATATCTAAAATATTTAGCCCACCTTGCTTGGCCCAAATACATGTTCAGGTTTTCTGGCAGTTTAGCGTTTAATCCACCTTTATTGCTGTTGAAACTGTTTGAAAAGATATTCTCGAAACAAAGCGGTTATCTCCTTGAAACTCGCTCCGCTTCCCACGCGTTTTCAATCATCTTCATTTCCGAGATCTCTGCATTCAATTCCATCGATACTCTTATTGATGGCGTTGAACGTACTTCAACTGCCCCTCGTAGGGTTGAGACCACTGAAACTGGTTCTATAAATATCTGTGCTTGTGAGAAGAGAAAAACTCAAGCGAATATGGCTTTCCTAATAATAGTTTCGCTAACCCTACTTCTCTTCCTTCTGTTCCTGAAATCTTCTCTTCACGATCTCAGCCTCAAACCCCAATCCTTAGGTCTTATGGCTTAATCTCAAAACCTGAGTGGGTCTTATGGCCTAATCTCAGGTCCATCCGCATGTCTTTGGTCTCTGGAAATCCGGATAGGAATCTCCGGTTTCAGTTAGGCTGAAGAAAACGCGGCGCTCCTAAGCGGCGGAACCAGATTCTGAGTGACCCCTCTCCTCAGATTTCTCGCGTGGAGCAGGCGGGAGAAGAGCGGGCGGCCACTCGAGGCCGAGCGTTCTTCTTTCGCAGCCTACCTCTAGGGACAGACTGTCTGACTTATATTTTTCCCCTAGAGGTAGATGTGGTTGTGAGTCGCGCTCTCCTGCAGACCATCTCCATCCCGGAGGGTAATGAATTATTTCCTTCCCTTCGGTACAAATGAGAGCAGCTGCGACTCAGATCAGATAAGACATGTGGGTGAAGAGAGGCAAAGGAAGAGTACTCTTGATCATAGCACCGCCCCCTTGTCGCCGCAAGATTCAAGACTTCAGCAACTCTTATGATTTGTGGGCCACTTTTGGCCTTGTAACCTGCGAATGTAATAGTTTCGATTTGTACTGCTTCTGGTCTCAAAGCCACTTTATGAATGAAAGTTTCTAAGTATTATTGCAAAAGAAACTGTTATAAAATAAGGCCTCATGCATAGGCCATTACATATGTATATATTCTTAACACATCTTGTCAAGAAATTTGAAAATAAAATTGCTACAATAAAATAAAATTGCTACAATAAAATTGCTACAATATAAAGCCTCTGTGAAGGCCTGAATAGGATGTTGCCCCCCTAGTGTTCGTAGGTGAAGGGAAGACAGTATGCGAAGGCCACAAGAAAGGCCTGAGTAGGAATGAATGTTGGGAACTGACGAAGACTATGTTTGCCCCCCTGTCTGAGAAGGGGAATCTGGAGGGTATTCGAACTCCCAAACACTAGGGTAATATTTCTTCAGGAATCGTCCGTTGATGGGGTTGCGATGGATGTCACCGTCCAAATCTTTGAGGTGAAAGGCCCCGCGCTCCAGAATGCGGTGAACAACAAAGGGTCCTTCCCATCGCGGGGTCCATTTACCGCGACCTGTCAACTTCTCACCAAAGGGAAGAACAGCCTTCCAAACAAGGTCACCTTCTTTGTAACTACAGCCACGCGTCCTCTTGTCATAGGCGCGAGCAACACGCTGTTTTTCCATTACCAAATTATCCAAAGCTGTTAAGCGCTGCTCGCTGAGGTCCTCATGCTCTTGCCACATCGCTTGGACATAGTCTTCGCCTATCAAGTGATGCTGATCTTGGACTCGCAAGGATTGAACGTTGAGTTCCAAGGGTAAAACTGCGTCATGACCAAACATGAGTGCGTAGGGTGTTGTAGCAGTGGGATTCCTCTTGGAAGTGCGATAAGCCCATAATGTCTCATACAGCGTGCTGTGCCACTGGCGAGGGTTCTCAACAAGCATCTTCTTGAGAAGGGTGATAATAATCTTGTTACTGGCTTCCGCTTGACCGTTGGACTGAGCGTAATATGGAGTGCTGTGGATGAACTGGATGCCCAATTCATTGACAAGTTTCTCTACCTCACCGCCCATGAACGCTGCCCCCCTGTCGGAAACAAGCACTTCAGGGATACCAAACCTGCAGACGATGTGTTGGAAAATGAATTGGCGAATGGTGGCACCAGAAGCCTCTTTCAAAGGTTCAGCTTCGACCCATTTAGTGAAGAAATCCGTGGCCACGATGATGAACTTGTGTTGGAGGGAGGAATGGGGGTGAATCATCCCAATCAAGTCCAATGCCCAACCGCGCGCAGGCCAAGGCTTGATAATAGGCTGCATGGGAATGTTGGGGATGTGCTGTACTGGACCATGTGCCTGGCAATCTTGGCATCCCTTTGCGAACGTGATACAGTCCTTCAAAATGCCAGGCCAATAGTAGCCATGTCTCCTGATAAGCCAACGCATCTTAGGACCCGCTTGATGGGCGCCACATACTCCAGTATGGGCCTCACGCATTAGCCGTTTTGCCTCGCTGCCATAGACACATCTGAAGTCCATGCCGTCTTCCCCTCGTCGTCGCAGCTCGTCACCCCTGAGGAAGTAGTTTAAGGCAAGAAAACGAACCTTCCTGTCTGCTGTAGGATCTGGATGCTTGAGATAGGCGATCAACGGAATTCGCCAATCGACGTCAATAGGTTCTAGGACAGCGATGACCGGATCGTCGGGCGGGTCAGGCCGCGCGAGCCACGAAGGCAGCGTGCGGCGCTCAACTTTCAGTATGCGCTCGCGAACCCCATATTTCAATGTAATGCCAGTAGCCAATTGAGCAAGCTCATTGGCCGCGAAATTGCGCTCGCGGGGTATGTATTCCAAATCAGCGTCATCAAACTGATCCAGAAGCTCAATGGCGCGAGTGAGATATGGCACGAGCAAGCAGCTTACACACCTGTATTTCTCCTGGAGCTGATTTATCACGAGCAGAGAGTCACCGCGTATCTGAACGTCCCTTACCCCCAATTCCAGTAAGACTTCCAGGCCAATAATAAGGGCCTCATACTCTGCCTGGTTATTAGTGCATTTAAACTCCAATTGGAAAGAATAGGAGAAACGATCGCCCGCTGGGTTTTCCAGAACAATTCCTACTCCTGCCAATGTTTCCGTTCTTGATCCATCGAAGAATAATACCCAGGGTTGCAGTGAGACAGTGGCTTGATACCATATTGCATACTCTGGGATGTGCGCCAAATCTGGTCGAGTTGCGGTGGTGATCGCTATCTCTAATTCCTTGACTGGGGGAATATCCAACATAGGGTGATGTGCCAAAAAATCTGCAATAGCTTGTCCCTTCATCGCTTTCTGTGGAACATATTGTAGCAAAAATTCGGATAGAGCTAATACCCATTTGCCAATGCGGCCCCTTAGAATAGGGCGCGACAACATGTACTTAACCAGGTCGGTTTGAGCGATGATGCTTGTAGTAAAGGATAACATGTAATGTCGCAACTTGCAAGCGGAGAAGTACAATGTGAGACACAATTTTTCCATAGGAGTGTACCTTGTCTCGCAATCTGTAAGTGTCCTACTGAGGTAAAAAATGGCATGCTCGACACCTTTTTCATCGTCTTGGGCAAGTAAGCTACCGATAGAGGCTTCAGCCGCTGAAATATATAGCTTTAATGGAAATCCAGCTCGCGGGGGAACCAGCACTGGTGGACTCGCTAAATAGGCCTTGATTTTGTCGAAAGCCTCTTGATGCTGAGATTCCCATACAAACTCATTCTGTCCTTGCAACTTCAGCAATGGAGAAAAGGGCTGGATCTTACCTGCAGAGTTAGAAATAAAACGTCGCAGGAAGTTGATTTTACCCAGCAGGCGTTGTAGCTCCTTCTTCGTTCGTGGAGGGGACGCGTTAATGACTGCGCTCGCTTTATCCTCAGGGATCTCAATTCCCCTCTGATGTACAATGAAGCCCAGGAAATCTCCCGCTTGAATGCCGAACACGCACTTGGCGGGATTCATCTTCAGCTTATGTTGGCGCATGCGTTCGAAAACTTTCCTGAGATCTATGATGTGGTTCCCTTTCTTCTTCGATTTGACCACTACGTCGTCGATGTAAACCTCTAAAATCTTTCCCAGGATATCGTGGAAGATCAAGTTCATAGCTCTCTGATAAGTGGCTCCAGCATTCTTCAGCCCAAAAGGCATAACCACATACTCGAAAACGCCCGCGAACCCAGGACATCGGAACGCGGTTTTATGTCTGTCCTCCTCCGCGACCGGAATTTGGTGATATCCTGCGGTGCCATCCATGAAGGACAATATTTCATGTCCAGCTACGGCGTCTACCAACATATCCGCTACCGGCATGGGGTAAACATCTTTAGGTGTAGCAAGATTGAGGTCTCTGTAGTCCACGCAGACCCTCATCTTGCCATTCTTCTTGCGAACTGGCACTATATTGGAAAGCCACTGATTGTATTTGGCCACCCTGATAATGCCTGATTTATGCATTTTTTCAACTTCCTCTTTGACAAGGACTTGGGTTTCTGCATTCATTCTTCGCGGTTCTTGTTTCACAGGCCTCTTGTCAGGGAGTGTTGGTAGCTGATGGAAAACCAAATCCGGTGACAGGCCGGGCATATCTTCATATTTCTCTGCAAAGCAGTCTTTGAACTCCAGGAACAACTCAATAAGCCTCTGTTTTTCGCTAGGCTCTAAGTAAGCACTGATAGCCACTTCCATAGGCTCTTCTGTTGTTCCAAGATTGACCTTTTCAGTAGGGTCTCTGACCTTAGGGGGCGTGTCGTCCAGCGCTGCCGGAACGAGCTGAATCTCTACCTCCTCTTCCTGTTCCTGATCAGAGAACTCTTCATTGACGGTTTCTAAAGTTGCGACTCGATCATAGGCCTCTTTCTCCACTAAGTACGAAGATAACCTTTCATACAGCGAGTGGAGGGCCTCTATCCCTTCCTCTGGAAGGTCGTAATCCATTAATCGTTTAATGGTTTGGGCACAGCGTGGCCAGGCCTGTCCAAGCCTTCCTTTACGAGCGTGAGCCCCCACTGTGCCAAATCAGAGGCCGTCACCCCTGTGGGGCGGCCCTTGTTATCGATGCCATTGACTTGCAAAGGAGTAATAGGCTCCAAGTAGTACCTGTCATCTACATAATTCGCGGAAACTGGAAATGGACGAGGGTCAGCTTTGATCACCTCAGCCTTATCTGTCTCCCTGTTCCACATAATGAGTTCCTGATGGAGAGTTGATGGAACACAGTAACTCCGGTGGATCCAATCCCTGCCCAGAATAGCGCTATAGGCTGCATAACAGTCAGTTACAAAGAAAGCATAAACTCCCTCTGCAGGACCAACCTTGATGCGCAAGAAAAGTAATCCCAAGGTCTTCGTCACAGTCCCTGCGAAGTTCTTGAGCGTAAGGGACGTAGACTGGATCTTCTCTTTCTTTATCCCGAGCAAGTGCATGGTCCTGGTAGTAATGACGTTCACCGCAGCTCCGGTATCTACCATGATCTTGTTCACTTTGGTGCCGCTAACCTCTGCTGTGATGTACAAAGGTCGCATGCGTTGAACCATAGCGGGTGTTGGCCTGGTGAAGCTCATGAAGAATTCTTTGCTGTCAGCATCTTCTGTTTCAAGAAATACAGCCTCCTCCACAGGTGCTGTAATTGCTGATGTAATCTGCAAAGGTTGGGCACTATTTTCCTCAGTTTCGACACAGTCCTGCGCGGCGACTGGTAGTGCATACCTCGCGGGGAGTACGTAAACCATGTTGCAAGATGTATCGGTTACAACTGTTTCATCCATGTCCTCTTGCGGGTTCAGCTTGGGTTCTTTGACAGGGATGTCAGTATTGAATTGCTTAGCCAGCCGCTCTACCAATGATTCCTCTGTAAGGCCTTTTACCTCACATTGCGCATGCCCCAGTATCCCGGTGGCTCGCTCAGGCGAGTTGGACATTGGGTCGCTTGTTGCAGTCACCTCAGGGGCAACAACGACACTCTGGACCTTTTTAGGTTTCCACTGTAGCGTATCGGTAATCTTGTCCTTGCCCCCCAGTCTCTCAAAAACTGAGGATTTGGCCTCTGAGTCGTCGCGAAACAACTTGCGCCTGAAATGTGGTCGCCTAGTCGGTGAACTCTCCTTTCGAGCTAGCGGAGGTCTCCTCTCGTCAGTGATCCTGCAAAAAACACTGGGCTTAGATGCCCCTTTTGCTGAGCTCGCTTGCTTCTGGAAGCTGCGGGGAGTTATTAACGGCTTAGCAGCTAATATCTCCATCTCTTTCTGGTACTGCTCAGGTGATTTGACCAACTGCGAAGGTTTGATCAGGCCCTGGTCCAGAGCCTCTAGTGCGCGTTTGGCTTCTCCAAATCTGCACTGCAGTTTTCTCTTCTTGGAAGAACTTATTTCCACAGCCTTCCCCTTTTCTCTTGTGTACCACTTACCTTCTTTGATAGTGGCGGCAGAAGCAGGAGGTATGTAGGGCTTGGTCAGGATGTCTTTGCGCTTGATCATAGCCTTCTCTTCTGATTTCTGAGCAACCGCGGCCGCTTTCAACTTCTGGAAGAGATTGGAATCCTTTGGGGATGGTGGTGATTCCAGTTTCTCTTTTTCTCTTGGGCTGGAAGGTTGATAGTTTCGCGATGGCGATGCCCATTTGACGGGTGGGAGAGAACCAAAACGAAATGTCTGCTCGACTTCTTCGTGTGACACTTGAATACCACACTCTGCCTTGCATCGCGAGCACAAGACCACAGATGAGGTTTGACTTACTGGCTCAAGCTTCCTCTTTGCAGGAGGCTCATCCTTGTCAGGTTGGTCTCCTTTCCCCTTTTCATTCAAATCCAGGGTTGGTTTCCTCCGGCTCTGCTTAGTCCAATTCACGTCGACCATGTTGACCCCAGTGTCAGGAAAAGGGTTCAGGTCAACCAGCGCTGCCGCTGTCACTGGAGCCTCTACCTGCAAACTACCATTATTAAGCCATACCTGAATCTGGTCTTTGAGTTTCACACAGTCTGCTGTATTATGATTCCACAAGTTGTGAAATTTGCAGTACTTCTTCCCTTTTAGCTGGCCTGGACGAGGAAAAGGTCCAAAGTCGGTCTTTACCATCTTCGCGGTGATCATCTCATCTAGGATTTCATGTGCCTTATTGGCATCATATGTATATGCCGCGAATTCCGGTTTGGTGAAGGCCATTGATTTGAGCTTGACAGGTTCCTTGGAAATTTTCAACTGTTTCAAGGCTGGATTCTTTCTCCCTGTCAGTTCATAGGCAGCGATGTCATTATCCTCCTCTTCATCCTCGTCCTGACTCAACTCTTCACTGTGATGGTGATAGTAGGGGTCATAAGTAGCCGGTTGGTAGCTCAGGGCCGCTACGGTGCGATGTTTTCCTGGTACATATGTCCCCTTGGAGGCATTCTTCCTTGCATCGGTTTCTCTGAGGAGATGCTCGAAGCTGCCCACCTCTGTGATGAGTTCTCCCATTGACTGGATCATGCTGCCATGCTGCTTCTTTCGCTGTCGAGGCTCTAAACCCTTGATCGCCAACTTGATCAACTCTTTCTCTGGCAGGATCACGTTCAGTTTGGCCTTCTGAATCTGGAAGCGTTGAAGGTATGCAACAGCGGATTCAGTAAGCTGCTGAGCCATTTGGGTGAGAGAAGCCAAATCAACCTTAGGCTCAATGGCTCCAAAAGTTTTTCGAAAGAGCTTTTCCATTGCGGGCCAATCCGCCATTGTTCCTGGTCGGAGTTTGGAAAACCACCTGAAAGCCGCTCCCGAAAAAGAAGTGCCAAAGATCCTGCACTTGAGGATGTCATCATTCTGGTACTGGCCGCATTGCACTCTGAACCTGGCCAGATGAGTGACTGCATTTTCGGTGTCTTCCCCTGAAAAAGTAGAAAATATGATGTTTTTATATCCCCTGGGAAATGGCGCGAGCATTATATGTGGCGGGAAAGGTCCCTCATAGACCCCATCCATTTGGGCTCTAGGGTTGGCCAGCCTGATCATCTCCTCTACCTCCTCTCGTCTTACATATTCCGGGCCTGGAGGAGGTAGAGGTATTGCCATAGTGTGGCGAGCAGCCTGTACGGGTATTGCCTGGTTTATAGTTGCTGCCCCTTCTCCTATCTGGACAACGCGAGTTGTAGCGGGCTGTTGAAGAGTCACTGCTGGCATAGGCATCTCTTTCGCCAAAGCTGTTATCTTGACAGGATTACCAGCTTGGTCAATCCCGTAATAACTTCCTGGCAGCTCTTGATATATGTTTTCCGCTCCGTCGCTGTCGTATTGAACGAACACGGTGGGGTCGGACGAAGCTTCGCCACCTTTTGATGTCTGCTGCTTCTGTCTGGCGGTCTGCCCGCCTGACGAAGTAGCCTTTTCTTTGCTACCGCCAATAACCAGTGCTTGTTCTTTATTTTTCTGTGGCCTAGCAGCAGCTGGTGTGGAAGGTGTAGCGGTGTTGCTGCTAACCTTCTCTCGCTGATTCGGCGGCACGTACTTGCCTGAACCAGACGGTTGACCAAGGGAACCGAGGATAACGTTAGGGTGTCCTAACGTTTTATTCAACACTTCTCTAGTTTGGTTCAACTCGGCTCTTTGCATGGCCACCTAAGTTGCGAGAATCTCTCCATCTTTACGAAGACCTGCCATATCAGACGCCGCCTGCTTCGTATGGTTCGCAATAAGCTCTGTTAATCCTTTATGGCGCCGATTCTGGTCCTCTGCAATACTTGTAGCATGAGCCCTCAATGCATTCTCTGTCTGTGAGACTCGTTCCGCAGTCTTCTCTGCCTGTTGGGAAAGACGCTCGTTTATCTCACGTATGATCTTGTCTGTCCTCGCTTTCTCCCTTTCAAAATCAGCGGCTATCCACCTGCTATGATTTTCAATGTTCTCCAGGATGATCGCGAGCGCGACCTCAGTGGTCGCTCCCTCTGGAACAGGCTTCTCCACGAAAGCCTCTGTTCCTCCACTCTCCACTGTGTTGGAGATAGTGGTAGTGACAGGCTCATTGGCCTGAGTAGCAGTGACAGTTTGACCCTCAGCAGCGGTCTGGTGACTCTCTCCTTGTTCAGTTGACATATCAGAGGATTTGGAATGGAGAGAGAATCTTTGAATAACTTGTTCTTCAGAAAGACCACGACACTCCGCACGAGGATGCGGTGTGTAACTGGAGGTCTTATGCTTTGAGCAGTGAGCGTAGCCCTTTTGGTAAGGGTTTTCGCTTGACTTCCCAATGGCTAACGTTCACGAAGAGACACTAGTTGGTCCCACTGGGCGTGCCAAAATGTTTGGCAGCAAAAACCAGTTGGCTTGCAAACTGTCTCTTTTGAGCGTGTGCGCAGGCGTGCCAGCACCGTGGGGTGCAGTCGTCGGGGTAGTCCCTTGACCTGACTTCTTCTTTCAAGCGTCTGTGGACGAGGAGAGCACCAACCTCGCCACAAGGTTCTTCTCTAGCCTTCCGAGAAAGGACTTCTTGCCTTACGGATAAGGACTTTGGGTGTGATCTGTTCGCGTCACCGAATCGATACTTAGTGTTGTAGACTAAGCAGAGCAATCACTGGGAAGTTTGGGAGAAAGCACGGGCTTGTGCTAAAGCGTGACTTTAGTTTCGCTGGTTTGCGAGGGCGTTACCCTTGCTTCGCTGGTAGTAACGGTGGCGGTTGTGCTAGCAGTCGGCTCTTGAAGAGACTAGGACTGAAAGTACGGTCGCCGGGTTGATCTGGTGATGCTGACAGTCGGCTCTTGGAGAGACTAGGACTGGCGCGCGGTCACCGGGTTTCAACGAGGTTGAAGGTTTGCTCCGGGGAGGCTTTGTAATCGCTAGGATTGATTGATTTGAGAGCGGTCCTTGTTTCGTCCTTGAAACCTGGTATATATACCTAGGGTTTCGACTGCTCCTTGCCACAGAAGGATTATTGGTTGAAGTTTCCTATTCAATCCTCGCTACCCGATTCCAATAAGGTTTCGTTTTCCTTATGGATCACGGAATGGGTGAAGCTGTAACTCAAACCCGAATAGGCTTATTTTTGGGCCGCAGGTATCGGCCCGCTGTGCTGAATCCACTAAAGGATCTTGCCAAAATTACTTTTGGGCTCAAACAGTTTAGAAGGATTTTTTTTTTTTTTTTTTTTTTTGAATAATTAGAAGGGTTTTTTTGATGAAGGAGGATTTAGAAGGGTTGAAGTGGAGAGTGATGCTAGTAATATTATTCTAGCTCTCAATAGCCATGAAACTGATCTTAGCATGGAAGGCCCTATCTTTGATGAAATCAAAGGTTTGAGGGCGAGTTTTGAAGCTGTCAGTTGGAGGAAAATCCCTCGTACTAGTAATCGAGCTGCTCACGTGTTTGCTCAAGAAGCACTGAAGGATAGAAATACTAGATTTTTGAAAGAAGCTGGCCCTCCACGGTTGGAAAAAGTTGTAATGGAAGATATGTCTAGTTGATGCAAGGGTGTGGTACTCTCTTTACTTGCTGCTCCTGTGCAAGGCTTTTAATGAGATCACTTTTTTCCCCTATTTTTTATTGTAACTTTGCTTATGAATGAAATTCTTATTCAATCAAAAAAATATATGAAATTGAGGCAGAAGCTTGCACGACATCTACCTTCGGCGGCGTTTGCTATACTGGCTGAGGCAGAAGCTTGTCGTGCATGTCTGCTTATTGCAATTCATGAAGGTTTGTCCTCTATTGACTTGGAAAGTGACAATGCTTTGGTGGTTGCTGCTTTGTCAAGTGAATGTGAGAACCTATCAAATGTAGGACGGATACTTGATGACTAGCTGCAAGTCTTACTTGGGTGCGATAAGTGATATTCGAGTAGGGCATGTAGCACGTAAAGCAAACGGTGTGGCTGATCGCTTAGTCCATCTTGCAAGTTGTTATAGCTTAGATGAGTTGTGAATTGGGGAGACTCCTACGATTATCCATGATGTTCTCTTTGAAGACTTACGTAATCTTCCTCATCATCATATTATTGAATAATTGCCTATGAGCAATTTTCAAAAAAAAAAAAAAATATATATATATATATATATATATATATATATATATATATATATATATATATATATATATATATATATATATATATGAAATTGAAATGGAGCAGTTGCATTTTAATAGTCTTTAGAAAGGGTAAACTGAAAGTATATTTCATTAATTCTCCTATCTATAAGTTGCGAACTTATTATCTAGTGGCTTCGAATGTGAGCGTAACCATTGTTGGACTCTATAGCTTATCTAGGTATATGCAGTTAACTTTCTTCTTTTAATGGCGTGTATATATGTTGCAAATAAAAAGCATTTTCCCATATCACTTTAGTGAGCTTCTGGCCTTCTTTGGATTTCGAACTAGCTGGGAGGCTCAGTCCTCACACGGAGGGTACTCTATGGGTTGTAAGGTACATGGTGTAACTGCTGGAAGGGTCAATATATAATAATCAAATGCTATTTAAAGGAAAAGAAAAAAAACAGTTTTATGAAACTTTTTCACAACCGGGAAAAAAAGGAAAAAAAAAACCATCCACATCACCAATTGGCATATATGGGTAGCATTGCTATTCCAAGAATGCCCTTTAATCATAATTACTAGAATGAATT